>NC_056733.1:1274688607-1274786107 GCF_019279795.1 Protopterus annectens
GCTATTTGCCCTCATTTGCATGGTGCAATACCGCACACAGTGTGTTTTGCATACCTACGCCGGGACGGTCCGGGCGCCGGTAGTGCACGTGGAATTCATTCATACCTGAATCGCTAAGCAGCCATATTTGGCGTTATAACGCCGACGCTATGCTGGCGCCTGGCGCAAGGTTCATGAATCCCGGGGGATGACTTTCTGTGTAGCTCATTTTACACAGAAAAGCAACAGAAATTTAATGTCACTCAGCAGAAAGGAACTTAATGTTGGCTTGTATATGAAATAAAAAAGTAGATTTCACTGGTTACCAATGAATAATATATACGTCTTTGTTTATTTGTGTTTTGTTAATTAATAACAAATAAGGTTTTAGTTAGTTATGTATATATGTATGCATCTATGTTTGTATATTTATATTGCTTTTTTGACAGTGAAAGTCTGAATGAGTAGAACCCCCCCTCCTTTTTCAATGAAGAAAAAAAAAACTGTGATTTGACTATCACTGATTGTTGGAGTCTGCCAGGTCTTTTCTTCAGATGACCAGTTTAGCAAATTCAGTTTAGTTGCAGGAGTTGAATGGGTGATAGCTCTGCCTTCTTCTTTCATATGTCCCAAACATTCAGAAAATAAATTCTCATGCTAGTATCATGACTTTAAAATGTTGTATTTGCCTTTCACCCAAGATGCTGTGGTGACACATTCATTAAGCAACATCCTTTTCTCCAGACATGATATTTGTTAAGCACAGTGTATGGCTTGCACAGTAGATATCTGGAAATTCAGCACTGGTGTTCAAATCCTGGGGACTACTTCTCCCTTTTATATGTTAAACATACTCTCCCTACCTAATGGTGATGTAGTTAAATCCAAAAGATGAAAATATAATGGGGGCATTGCAGGCTTTTATGTGCTCATTCCATCCCAGTCACACTAATTCTCCCATAATGCTAAATAACTCATAACCTTGCTATCATTCCTCTTCCTCCAGTTTTAGGACATTAATTAAACCTTGCTTAATTGATTTTCTTGTCAGAGACTCATTTATCTGTCAATTGTTCAGATTTTCACAGAGTGTATAATTATATATATATACATATATATTGTAAAACATATTGTTGCACATGAGAAAATGTTTATTAATACTCTAAACTATTTTGAAATATTACCTTAGTCTAAATGTTTTGTACCTTTTTGAAACCTGATTAGAAACAAGTATTACTGAATCACAATAATATAAGGAGAAAAAGAATATACTTATATGTTTTAGCTGATTATATTATTTTCATATATTATTTAAGTGTCTTTATTTAAAACTAAGAGGATAAGAGAAACTGATCCAAACATTATTTGTGAGGGTAGAACGTTTGTTTGGTTAGGTTCACTGACTAAACAAAGAGGTATTTTACCTCCTAGTGTTAGGGAATGTTTTTTAAGGTTAAGAATTACAAGTTCAGAAGTTTTATTATTTTTAATTATCACTTTGGTGTCAGTCAGAAACATGCAAAAACTATACAGTAAAAACATTTTTAAATACTTCATCCAAGATAGAATAAAAAATAAACAATATTTACATAAAATCACATATAAAACAAACTCAAAACTAGGAAATGAAATGTTTATCCATAAATGTTAATGGTCTGAATAATAGTAATCAAAGAAGAAGCCTATTCAAATACGTAAATTTACATAAACCACAAGTAGTGTTTTTACAAGAGACACACTTATTAGATAGCGATATAAACAACTTAAATATCAATAATTACACAGTATTAATAAGTTCTCAATATAAAACAAACAAAAAAAGAGGAGTAGCTATACTACTTCGCAAAACAACTATAACACCTAAAATAATTACTACTCATCAAGATACATAAGGTATGTTTTGTCTAGCTTCAGTAGAGTTAAATAAGATAATCTATACTTTAGTAAATCTATAGGACGGCCACGGTGGTGCAGTGGTTAGCATTGCCGCCTCACAGCAAGAGGTTCTCCGGTTCGATCCTCAGCTGGGGTGCCTTCTGTGTGGAGTCTGCATGTCCTCCCTGTGGTCGCGTGGGTTTCCTCCGGGTGCTGTTTCCTACATCCCAAAGACATGCTGCAGGTGGATTGGACACTCTAAATTGGCCCTAGGTGTGCGTGTGAGTGTGCCTTCTGTGGAAGGTTGGGCGCCGGGCTGGCAACTCGACACCGTAAAACTCCACTGCCATTCAATGTGCGGACAAGATGATCCGCTGTGGCGACCCCTAACCGGGAAAAAGCCGAAAGAAGAAGAAGAAGAAGATACTTTAGTAAATCTATATTGGATTCCAGGACTAGGATTAAGAATAGTTAAACAGCACATTAAGTAGATAATTCATCTAACTAAGGGTAGCCTGATATTGGTAGGAGACTTCAACTGTATAATAAATGAAAAAGATGCAGATTCTAAATCTAAAAGAAGAAAACAACCTATCTCCAAGGCACTTTTAAAATTTATAGATACACTATATTTAAAAGATATAAACGAATTTGCAGAACCAAACTCACTAATCTTTTCATTTTATTCTCATAGATATAGAACTAACTCTAGAATAGATAGAATGTATGTCGCCAATGACCTAATAACAAAAATTGACAAAGTCAACATTATAAATTGTCCCTTATCTGATCATAATGCCATAGTCTTTGAGATGGATTCCTTTTTCATTCAAATCCCATTACTAGGATACCTTCCTATATCACAAAATTGACAGAATTTAAAGAATTTTATGAAGAAACAATCAAAAACTTTCTAGAAATAAACTACACAGAGGATATTTCAGAAATATATGTCTGGGATTCATTAAAGGTAGTTACATATGGGAAAATATTATCCTGGTACATAAATAAAAGGAAGTCATGTAATAAAGATATGCTAGACTTAACAAAGCAGATGAATTGAAACTGGAAATACAAAAGGGCAATACTACTCAAGTTCAAGAACTTGCACAAATCAATAAGAAGTATGCAGAATTGTTACATCATAAGATTATGATTAACTTAGAAAAGATAAATTCATACTCTACTAATCCAGCACACCTGAGACACTAATAGAACAAAAAAAATCAAATCTAAACAAATAAAAGAAATATTTATTGCTAATACTAACAAAAGAGTTATGGATCTAAATCATATTTTAGAAGCATTCAGACTTCAATTTAACTTTGATAATTCCCTAAACACCCAAGATGCACTTACCAAGGATATAAAATAAAAAATACTTAGAAAATAATATTCATATTAAATTAACACAAGAATAAATAGACATTATAAACAAACCAATCAATATGACATTATTAAAATCACAAATTAAAAAAAAAACTCAAGACAAATAAAGCACCTGGCCCAGACAATATGCTACCAGAAATGTATAAATTAATACCCAATCAAGCCATATCCTTAATATTAAAAGTATATGATATAGCCAAAAAAGATTTGAACATACCTCCCTCTTGGAAATATTCATTGATATCTCCAGTTATCAAACCAGATAAAGATGAGAAGCAGTGCTCTTCATATAGGCCAATATCATTACTCAATATAGACTATAAGATGTTTATGGCTATATATGCAGATAGGATCAAACACTTTCTTCCTTTCTTAATTCACAAAGATCAAACCGGTTTTATTAAAGGAAGAAACACTTCAGATAATATTAAAAGAATACTAACATTAATAGACTATAGTAAACATAGAGTCCTAGATTTAAATGTAATCTCATTAGATATTAATAAAGCTTTTGATTCTGTTAACTGGAACTTTCTTTCACTAGTTTTAAAAGAATATAACTTTCCTTCTAATTTGAATAACCTTATCCAAATACTATATGAAAAATCTACTGCATATGTTTAACTAGGATCACATAGATCAGGCCCTATAACAGGCAAAAAGGGAACTAAACAAGGTTGCCCTTTATCACCATTGTTATTTGCATTACTCATAGAACCCTTTGCAAATCAAATCAGATCAAGAAATAACATAAAGGGCATATGTATTAATAAAATGTTAAACCTTAAAATCCAACTCTTTGCTGATGACATACTTTTTTAACTCTCTCAGATGCCAATGAGTCTTTGAATGCTCTATTTAACTTCATGAATAAATTTCAAAATATTTCAGGCCTAAAATGTAATGAAAACAAAACTAAATGTATGCCCTGTAACTGCAAATATATATATATATATATATATATATATATATATATATATATATAAACAAAAGATTTTCCAAATCTATAGTAACAGAAAATAAATGATTATACCCGGGAATAAATCTACTCAATGAATTAACAGATTCTCTAATATTTAACTATAATAAAATACTAGACAAAATAGAACAAACAGTTGGTTACTGGAATAAATACATCTTTTCAACAGCAGACAGATTATATCTTATTAAAGCAATCATATTTCCCAAAATATTATACTTAATACAAAGCTTTTCATTGCCACCTCCCAAATATATTATTCAAAGATACAATAAACTAATTTTAAAATTTCTGTGGTTTCCAAATAAACCTCGTATAGCCTTAAATAAGCATTTACCAGATTGGGAAGATGGTGGAATTAATTTACCGGATATTGGTTTATATATTACCTCATCTGTTATTAAAAATATAACACTATGGTTAAATAATTCATACACACCTATATGGAAACAAGCGCATGAGCAGATTTACATATAATTTAATTACAGTCATATACAAGACAATTTAACTGTAATATCATCACCCCTTATATGGATGTTAAAAGATTATTTTTTAGGGAAAAAGAATAATATCAATAAATTACCATCAAACTATATAGGCTCTACACTGTCAGTGTTCAAAACATATATAAACAAAATCCCAAATATTAATTCTTGGATTTTTCTTATTTTTCCCTATAGCTTTTACACCCACTATTCTGGACACATCCCAAATCTCTAAAATGAATATACTCAAGAAATAATCATTACTCTTTTGACATCAACTTATAGAGAAAGGGAAAATACTAGCAAATGAACAGATAACTTACAATTATAATATAAATAAAGACTACTGGTTACTTTTACAAAATCTAAGACATTTTCTAATAAAGTAGAACAAATGCAACCTTCAGTTAGACACGAAGCTCCAAAACTCATTGAATACTTTATTCTTATCTCAAAACAACCTTATCAGGGTACATGTTACTTATCTAATATCTATAAAATTGTTAAAACAAAACATTATCATGAAAAATTATACTGGGATTATTATACTTTAATAAACAACCATCCTCCAATTGAAGAAGAAAAAAGTAATATTCTAAAATCTTCCAAATTTTCTACATTATCAAAATGCTGGCAATTATTCACTTGGAGATGTCTACACAGAAGTTTCTATACACCACATAGGCTAGCCAAAATGTTTTCTAGTGAAGATCAATATTGGAGATGCCAAATCAAGATAAAAGCAGATTGGCAGCATGTTTTTTATGAATGTATATGTCTCAATATGTACTGGAAGTCTATTAACTATTTTTTTCAGACTTTATAATGATAATTTTCAATTAAAGTCTATAATTTTATTCAATTCTCCTATTCCAAACTGTGTACCAAAAAAAGACACTAAAATCCTATGGTCACTATTGGCAATTTCACGTAAAATCATAACTCTACACTGGAAAAATGAGGCTTCTCCTACCTTCAAGGAATTTAAGAATTTAACATCAACAGTTGCTCACAGGGAAATATTAACACTGAAGAACAGAACTAAAACATCTATTTCATACTATTACTCTTGGATGAAAGTAATGGAAATACTTGAAAAGATCGATGAAAATATATCGTCTTATGTTTCTAACTTTATATAATATAGAATTTCAATGTTATTTGCATAGACACCAATGTAAATAGTTATATAATGGTTTGAAGTTAGTAATGTTTTAGAATTGTAAATATGTTATTTATCTATATTTCATGTAATGTTTCTTAAGACATCTTATTTGAAATAATAAAAAAAATATTTAGTGAAAAAAAAAAGATACAGACAAATTAACAAATGCAGTCTATATGCACATACACAGATGTATGGATCATGCCATCACTGGTAAATGAAAACTCACTCCTCCTAGACAAGGACACCAGTCTGGTGGGCCTCTGCATTAAACAGGCTATACTACAGAAGTAGGACAGTGTTTCAGACAGCAAATCCCATAAAGGGCAGACATCCATGACCACTATTAGTATGATACATAGGTCCCTCATGACATCATCCAAGGGTAACAGCAGGAGAATACGCAAGGATCCGAAAGATAACTGCAAAGCTTTCTTTGTGGTGACACACAGATTTGCACTGTGCTGTTGAAATATAGTACAAAATATGCTGACCCTACTGATATCGCCAACATCCTTGCAGATACATTCAGTGCATACTTCACCCCCTAATGAACCCACAATACTACCCAAAAGGTACAGTATCCCACACATCAGAGACACACAGGTGGAAATGGCCCTCTCTAACAGCAGAACACAGTGTCAGTGGAGGCAGATGTTGTCCCAGACTGCATCTTGCAAACTGTACAAGACAACCTGACCCCCCCACCTAATTAAGCTTTCCATCCTCAGCCTCTCCACAGGCTACATGCCTATATAATGGCGCGTGGCAACGGTCATTCCACTCCATCAAGGTGAAATCACAACTGACCATGGTAACTACCACCCCATAAGCCTGGCTAGCCTGGTCTGCAATGGTATGGTACGCATCCTCATGGCACTCATTAACAAAGACATTGGTAACCTCCGAACATGTGACCCAACCCAGGTCAGCTTGGTTGAGTGCAGTTCATGCCTACTGAACCAGTTTGATGTCTTACATACAGTCACCAAGACGTTAGATGATGGGGGAGGTGGTTCACACATACTACCTGGACCTCGCCAAGGTTTTTGACACCATGCTCCATGCAGGTATTATTGATGAACACACCAGCCTATACATACACCCATACATCACAGGTTGGGTTGCTAACGGGCTTACTCGCAGAACCCACATGGTGCGACTAGCAGTCTCCAGATCCAACTCTTGACCAGTCACGACTGGTGTCCCACAGAACTCAGTCCTGGGATCCCTACTATTTGGTATATACATCTCAGAGGTACATATGTTTGGCAGTGACTACGAACTGGGAGTCATGATTGATAGTCCAGCTTACACAGACATTCCTCAAGGAGCCTCACAGAGAACTTCACAGGGTGTCAGCATCACAGCCTTCAGCCAAGTGCCACTAATTGCATGGTCATTCCATTGTGGAATTGGCACCCACATATTAACACATAAGTGGCAGCCACTTTAATATGGACGAGGTAATATGGTATCTGGGGAATAACTTAGATAGTGATCTCCCCTTTGACAATCATATCTCTACAGTAGTTAGGACATCCTTCTGTGTAGGCCATCTGATTACTAAAGGAATCCCATCTAGACATACTGGGGTTATAGTGCCCCTTTACTCATCAGTCCCATCATAGGGTATAATAACCCATGTGGGATGTATCTCAGAAGACACTTCCAACAACTGGGAGGTCCACGAATGTACCTTGCCAAGGGGAATACTGGCCTCCAACATATGGCCTTTGCAGCCAGACTGAATAAACTCCTGCTTTACTCAGTGGCATCCCATTTACCCAGAAATGATCTTCACTGGCCAACACAGCCACGTCGAACTCAGACTTGATGGGTATGCTCCACCTATGGGAATCCATGTCACAGTGAGCCACACACTGTAGTGAGCTGAACCTTGCCACAACAATAACTGGAAGATACTGGAGGGACAGATTCCTGTCATAGACACTCCACATACTTTGGAACAACATCCCTAACTACATTATACAGAGCCCCTCACTAACACTCTGCAAGAGAAACCTTGAAGAGTGGATGGGGAACAGTAGATACACCCCAGGGATCCCACCATTGGCTATGCTCCACAGAGGGACATTTAATGAATCAGTGGGGTGGCAAAAGCTGACACATTTTGGCTGGGCTTATGAATGGCTTCTGGCAGTTGGCCAAGTACCTACCTATGAATCTATGCACACAGTGTCTGCATATGCTGATAGCTTAATTTACTGCTCAGGTGTTGACTTACAATGTGCTAATGGCAGTTGTATGTGCAATAGTTGAGGGCTGCCTATGTTGGATGCACACAGTAGACTGCCTATACATGACAATTTACAGGTAGTCTTGTGTGTGTGTGTACCATCCATTTTTACTGTGTGTGCAGGTGGAGAAAGGTGACAGTCCCTAGGTGCCTACACTGTCAGTGTGTATACTGTAAATTCCCTCTTTGCCAAGGCATGCTTATACAGGGCATGCCTCCATCTGCCTACTGGGGGGCTGGCTCAGGGTGTTCATGGTCTGAGTACCTCTGTGCCTGTGGGGCCCTTGGCAATGCTGGTTGGCTGTGAGGGCCTTCACCATTCTGTCACTGCTGCAGCTGTTTCCGCAGGACCATATTGTGTAGCATGGCACACACTATGAAGATGTGGGCACACGTGCCTGGAGAGTACTGCAAGGCTCCACCAGATATGTTCAAGCATTGGAACCGTGATTTCAGCATCCCAAACACATGCTCTATGATGATTCTGGTTTGTGCGTGTGCCTCATTATGGCGTTCCTGCATGGGCGTGTGTGCATTTCTGATGGGAAATCATCATCCACGGTTCCAGTGCATAGCCAGCATCCCCCACCAGGTGGCCATTTGGCATGTCCCCCCTGCAAATAACTGATACAGCTGTGAGGCATGCCAGACTGTGGAGTCGTGATAGCTTCCAGGGCTGCCAGCACACACATCCATTATAATGCCCTGGGCATTACACATGACCTGGCAGTTGATGGAGGAGTATCCCTTGTGGTTTATGTAGTGCCTACCCTGCTCACTGTGTGGTGACTTGATGTGTATGTGCATGCAGTCTTTTGCACCCAGTACCTCCGGGTATTCTGCCACACGGTGGAAGAGACGCATTTTGCTGGCCAGCTCCTCCTGCGTTCGGGGGAAGTATATGTGCTCACTAGCATGTGGTAACATGGCATCCAGGAACTGGTGTAGTACCCTGGATGCTGATGCCTGTGAGATCCCCATGATATCCCCAGTTGGTCTTTGAAAGCTACCTGTAGCTAGTATTCTCAGGCTTGCACATACCTTCATATCCAGTGGGATTGATTCCCCTCTGTTTGTTCTGGCTCTGTGGCATGGCCGGCACAGCTCTACAAGTTGCTGTAGGATGTCTCTGTCCACCCTGTAATGCTCTACTATCTCCAGATCATGTAGCCCCTGGTAGGTTACCCTGGGTCTGAACACTCTCCTCCTCCTCTAGTGCCTGAGGTGGTCGTGTGCATCATCCTCCACACCACCTTCAGTCTCCAACACATGCTGGTGGATCAAAGCTATGGCAGCCCCTAACATGTACATACTAAAAGTTCCCCGTCTGTATACACCACTGGTGCACAGTGTATGGGAATACACAAATGTGTGTGAGGTGCTTTCACACTTTATACTATTGTGCTATGGATGCTGCTGATGTCAGTGGGTGTGTATGAGCTGTTCCACCTGCAGCATGTCTTAATTATGTGTTTTGCAATGAGTACTGCAAGTGTGGGGCCTTTACTGTGGAGATCTACTTGCCTGCCTTGAGTAATCTGTTGCCCTTTAATTCACTTTTAAACCTGGATCCCCTCCCATTATCAGGCATGCATCCACCTGCCGTCTTTCTTGTTTTGTACTTTCCCTACCCAGTCATGCCTTGTAGCTAATATACTGCAAATCGGCTTTGTTCTGTTTTGATACTTTACTGTTTTCTTTGCAGTACAGCCCCTCCTCTTTCCTGTTCTGCAGGTAGCTGCTTGCAGCCTTGTTAGCTGTTATCAATGGCCCACTGTAGGCTCCTAGGTGTTAATTAGTCATTTGTACTCCAGTTTCACTGCTGCAGCATTTCCTTATTTCTTTCCTATATCCTTCCTGTTTCAGCTGCAGTGCACGCCGCACAAACCCGTTTACCGGGTTTATGCGCATTTTCATCTCTTTTCGCATGCATACTTGGTTACCTTGTGTACTCTTAGCATAGCTATGGCCAATTCAACACACCCCAATCCTGCAGCTTTGCCTCGCTAGGGACAAACCGGTTTAGCAATGCTCCAGTGTGCTTACACCAATGGCGACACACCCCTCTCTTGATGTCATCTTTATCTCAAGGGCACACCTCGATGTTATAACGTTATGCTGTGAGGTGCATCCTTACACCAGCGGGGAATCTGTGATTCAGTATTACTCCTCTCATTTGCATGGCATTGCCTACTAATTCCTAGCTACTGTGCATAACACTGTCACTGCCCCTTAGCAACCCTTGCGGCATAGTATGGTGTAGCATGCATGCCATTGACTATTATGGGGAAATCGTGATTTGTGTTTCATTGCAGTTTTATTCTATATTTTTATATATTCCTTGTGATCCCCTTTGCACACCACTGCCCTGCGATTCCACGTCAGGATAGTGCGACTATATATATTAAATGTTAATTTTATATTTTGTAATTTTTTTTTTTATGCCAATGGCTATATATTTAGCCAGTGGCATAAATTAACAATATAATACATGTGTTTGGTCGGCTGTCATGGCTCCGATTTTATGTTTGCAAAACTGTAAACCATTTTCTACGGTTTACATTTCTGCATACTTACACTACACCTGCACCACTTCCTGAATCGCTACATACCTTAATTTGCTTGCTGCACTGCTGCACATGGGGTAATTAGCATACAGGGCCCGGGAGTTGTGCGGGCGTAGCGTACGCAGGTAGTGCACATGGAAACAGCTCGTACCTGAATCGCTTGGCGGCCATATTTGGTGTTCGAATGCCGACGCTACGCCTGCACCTGGGGCAAGCTTCATGAATCCCGGGGTCTGTGATTTAAAAAGCGTGTTTCAGCTACATATTGTACTTATTTTACTACTTGCACTTTAACAAAGTTGTTTTTGTGGTTAAATTACCTGTATAACTGTTGTAGGCTACACACTCAAGTGTGATAGCCATTTCTGTGCATTTAAAGTGTTTTTATTATTGTATCTGCTTTATTTTCTGGAAAAAAAAACAAAAAAAAAATACTTGTTTTCCCACCTTTCCAAGCTAGTATAGTCCACTTTTCAGGTTAGTGCTGAATTCAGGACTGTGTTACACGTTTCTGTGTTTGCCCATATCTTACTTGGATAGAAGGAAGTTTCTCTGTTCACCTGTGAGAGAGGAGAGCTTTGAGCAGTCAATCTGTCTCTGGAGGAGTGGTGTCAGCCCAGAAATTAGTAGTTTATTGGCCATTTTGGGCTAATTTCTATCTCTTCCATTTCCCTGCTGTAAAACCCGTATTTGCGCGGGTTTGCTCGCCGGGCAGCACGGGTTAGTTATGGTATAATAACTATTCCAGGCTCCACAAAGTCTACTCTTCAATTTTTCCCTTGGAACTAGACAAACTTTCAATTTAAGCACTCAAACCATTTACTTCTCAGCCTGGCACTTCCTCAAAACTCATAGCAAGCATTAATAAATCTTAGCACTAGACCCCCCTGTACTGTAGAGAAGGACAAGGCTCTCTGTTTGACCTTACCAGCCAATCAGTAAAACAGTTCACTGTACCTATCCAGGCATGTCCAAAGGGCCGTTTCAGGTGTACTCTCTGGTCCAACTGGTGAATCTGGATATTTTCAGGCAATGTTACAACTGCCTCATGTACACAGACAGCCCTCTCCTCCAACCACCAAACACTGATACATGTGAGAGATGCAATTATACAGCCAAACTGGAGGCTAAGCTCTCTCAACCTAAGACTGGACCAGGCAGTCAAGAGGAGAAGGGAATTACTTGCATCACACCACCAGCCTCACATAGACCTATGAAACCAGCACCGGCAAAAAACACACATAAATACACAAAAACTTATTTGGAGGCTCTAAATAAAAATCTGCAAAAGCAACAGAGACCTCCAAAGCAGACATCCAAGCAACCTCCACCCCCAACACAAACCATGAAACACATACTTCACAAAACCAGTGGGCCAAGCAATCACAACTCTTAAGGCAAAATAACATACCCAACACACTTGTAATAGGTGACTGTATAGTCAGGCACACTGATGTCCCACTCACTAGGCTGAACAAGGAGAAGGTTACTGTTAACTGCCTGTCGGGTGCCAGGATCTGCCACATAACACAAGCACTCAGGTCACTCCAGAGCAAGTACAAATATGACTCTGTCATTGTCCATGTTGGTATGAATGACCTGAACCATACCTCCCTGGACTACATGAAAAGAGACATGGAGGAGTTCTCTGATCACGTAACCCAGGCTGGTATGACCCTGACCCTGAGTAGCATCCTGCCCTCACCAAAAATTATACCACAGTGTAAAGAAACAATTATCAATTCTCCGTTGCTTATTTTAAAGCTGTCTCGCTATGTTAAACCCATTTAACATAGCGAGACAGTGTTTTAAAAAACCGAGTTATACTAATGGGAAAAAGTCCGGGCGACCGGACCTTTTTCCATTAGTATAACTCGATTTACAACGGGCACGCTGGCCAATCAGCGTGCACGTTTTGGGGGGATCATGGTATAATATTTAATAATGTACAGTTCTGTAGGTCTATTGGCTCCCTCTCTGAGGAAAGTTGCTAGTAGGTTCTAGGAGATCAGTCAGAATGGTGTCCTTCCTGCTGGTTTCACCCATGATAAACCATGATTACCACTCATGGAAAGCACACTACATGGGAGTTAACAGGATATATATGCTGGTAACTACCAAACTTAGTTGTGCTTTACTAAATTATATGCTTACCAGACAGAACACCTGGTGTAGAAAAGAAACTATGACATATATCAATATGCAGTGCAAACAACAGTACAGAATTCTTATTTATGGTGGCACCCTGGCATTCATAAGTATAACAACATAAGTTTTTATTCATTACCAAAAGTATTTTTTACTCATTGAGTGACATTGTGGAAGTGTAAGACCAACAATAGTCAGGCAGCAGTAATTGTGCAAATATTCTGCTAATGTATCCGCAAATCAAGCTATCTGAAATATATCCTGCAGTCTAGCATACTGATATATATATATATATATATATATATATATATATATATATATATATATATATGCACACAGACACTCCACAAGTGCAAATTAACTGTATACAGCAGTGAAATTGCTATAAAGTACCATCAGAATGTACAAAAAGCTAATAAAATAACTCATTGTGATTTGCATTTAGTGAAATGGACCCAGTATAACAACTGAAAGCTCATTGCTTATTTATATTTGTAAGTCAGTACTTCATTCTAACTATTGTTGGCCCATGCTGCGTGATATAAGACAAGGTTATGTCATATGCGTTGCTTTGCTTTTCTCAAAAGTAGCAAGCATACCTTTGTATTACTGCATAGCCTTCTTGTCCATACAAGAATGCTGATATGTCCTTTTGCAACTTGACTAATTTACTTCCAATTAGGGATACCCAGGTAAGCAGTCTTGCCTTACTGAACATTGTCAGCATTCTTTTATCATGCTGTTACAGTCACTGCTCTACTACCTGACCATATTTATGCAGAGCACTTAACCGTAGAAAAGCATCTTGTGCCATTATAAACGTTTTGCACAATCCAGTTTTCAAACTCAAGGGTTTTTAATATCTGTAAAATAAAAAAGTAAGACGCATGAAAATAAATAATGAATAATAATAATAACTCAGCCATTTTAATTTCCCTTCACTTTAAGTGAAACAGAAAAACATAAAGCATTACCTGTGTGAGTGTGTGTTTGTGTTTATCAGTGTGCTTTTGTGGGTTTATGTGTATGTGTGTGAGACAGAAATAGAGAGCAAGAGAGAAAAACGCAGAGAGAGTATTTACCTTTTAACTTCTTTACACTGCTACAGGCATTCTATCAGAATGCATCATCTAAACAATAAGTATAAATATGTAATATCTGCTATTATTGACTGTAATCCACAGTAATTTATGAGAAAAGTTTACAAAGGGACATATTGGGGTCTGAGTTTAGAGATTTTTAAGTCAATAAGCAAAGGAAAGTAGTATTACTGGAATTGAATTCATTCTCCAGTCTTGGTGAGTACCTTCACGAGGTGGACCCTGCATTTCACAAAATCTCCTGACCTGAGATGTACCTCCCTGGACTATATGAAGAGAGACATGATAGATCTATCAGACTGTCCATCCCAGAACAGGTTGAGCTAGCACTGAGCAGCCTTCTACATTCTCCAAGGATGATACCGCAGTACCAAGAGAAGATAATTGACTTTAATAATTGGCTTAGTTTTTGGTGTCACTCCAAGGGGGTACAATATTTGTCTGCCTGGGAGGATATGGTAGACAGAACATACTGATTTACCAGGGGTGGTCTGCACCCCTACCACCAAGTTTTTAAATGTTGATTGAAACCCTGTCTAGCCCCCTAGTGCCAACCTGATAAACCTAACCGCATAGCAAAACTAACTCAGAATACCCTAAAGGTGTTATTGCTCAATGCCAGAAGTCTATATAAGAAACTACTCCCTGCAAGCTGTTCTTGACCTGGAAAATATAGACATCTGTGCAGTTACCAAGACTTGCTTTAAAGTCGCAGAATATACCCTAGCAGTACAAGGCCTTCCACACATTCAGACCAGTTACTGCACAGGTAAGGTTTAAAGGTGGAGGAGTCTCGATTTACATCAAGCATGAACACACTTCAGAGCTGGTTGAACAGTATGACAAACGTAAGCTTCTCCACATCAAACTTACCACAGGTAAATTCCCGTACCATATCCTTGCAAGCTATAGGTCTCCCTCCATGAACAAGGAAGTCCACATCACATATGTGAAAGCACTAGATACACTCCTCACTAAACCCAACACAATATGAATTTAACTACCCCAAAACTAACTGTAAACCATACATCACCACAAACATGCAGGCCCATTGATTCCTGGATTTTGGTTACATAATCACCCTTTAACAGATAGTCTGCATGCTCACCAGGGTCACAAATATCCTTGATCTGGTCCTCACAATCATGAGGGAATGATGCACTCCCCTAGTATAAAGGTGTCATTGGTCAGGTCAGACAACAAAGCTGTCTCCTTTGAAATAAATATTAAGTCCAAGACCCCAGCTAACTTCAGAACATTTAAAGACTATTACAAGACTAACTACCTCCTACTAATTGACAGTATAACAAAATTCCCAGACCCCCAAAACCTGAAAACAAAGCTGTCTGTGTAGAATTGTTCACAGCAATCCTATACAATCATGTATATGATTGTACATTATTGTACAGCAATCCTGTACAATCATGCAAACAGTTTCATAGAGATAGCTATACCTACCCAAAAATAAACATAGGACATCCTCCAGAAACAAATCACCATGACAGATTTCCAGTAGAAATAGGCTGTATAACAAAATAAAGGAAAGCATGTGCTCAAACAGGAAGGGTGTTGCTTAGAAAAGTAAAAATGCCCTCATTATACCTCTCAAACTGTAAGTGCAAAAAATCTGGACAAAGCCAAAAATAACGGAGATACAAAGGCTCAAAAAAATGGGTACAGATATTAATTATTGCTCTTAAAATGAAATATATAAAGGTGCTAGAATAACAGATTTTACATTAGCATGTATTTTCAAAAGGATATGAAGACTGAAACTCAGTTGTCTGGCATCATTTAGTAACTTTAATTTTCAGTGATCTACCAGATAACCACACATTGTATGAGAAGCACACTAAAAATATGAGGCAAAAAACTGGACATTCTGCAGAAATCTGGACATTTGAGAGGTGTGGCCATCATCCATATGACCAAGCAACTCGGGATTAATGAAGTCCACCAAAACTTGAGATAAAAATGGCCTCCACAGCTAAAGATAATCATAAGTCTTTTTTCAGTTATATCCACAACCTTAAAGGCAATACCCAAAAATGTTCTGACCTAATAGTGAATGGAACCACTTATACAGAGCCAGAAGTTATGGTAAATGTGCTGACTGATTAATTTAGCTGTAACTTTACTCCCCTATCACCCCCTCCCCATAAAATGTTCTCCATCATTTGTCCACTATCATTAGAGAATAGGTTCTCAATGTGCTCTGTAATGACAAAAACGCTGTTCAAATGGGCCCTGATAATATCCCAGGATCTCCTGAATAGCATGAAACATGACCTCTCAGGCTCACAAGAATCTTCATTTAACTACAGCCTCCAGACAGGCTTTTTGACTAACAAATGGCATACTGCAATAGTTATCCCTCTACACAAGAGGCACCTTCCACAGATCCAGAGAACTACAGAGCCACGAGACTGACTAGGCTCATATGAAAGGCCATGGAAAGAATTATCCTGGATCTGGTAAACAATGGCATTGGAAAAATACAGTCACTTGACCCTACCCAGTTCTGTATTGTCAAAGACAAATCATGCCTACTTAGTCTGGTGGACTTCTTCAAGAAGGTCGTTAAAGCTATGGATGAGGGAAACACAGTGTACACTGCCTACCATGACCTGACAAATGCATTCTAAAAAAAACACCTCACAAGGGCATTGCAGATAAACTTACAAAATTAGGCATAAACCCTTAGTTTACCCAATAGATAGCTTGTCGGATCATTAATAAGACACAAGAAGTTAGGATAGAGGAGTTCACCTCCAGAAAGAGGCAAGTCACTAGGAGAATCCTGCAGAGGTTGGTGCTGGAGCTTCTCCTTTTTGACATCAACTTCTCTAAAGTCAAGGCAAATGCTGACTGTCTCTGGCTGACCAAGTTTGCAGAAGACTGCAAACTAGGCTTAGTCAGTAAATCCTCAAAAGACACAGATACCCTTCAAGATGGTCTAACACAGACAAACAACTGGTGCCAGAGCCAGGAGTAAAATTCAATGAGAAAAATCCATAATAATACCTTTTGGAAAGGCAGCAACCCCTGGAAATTACCATATTGATAATATACCCCTAAAAGCAGACACTATGATCAGGGGAGTTAAGAATGTGTGTTGACAGTAACCTGAGCTTTCTCTACCATGTGTTCACTGTGGTGAGAAACTTGTTGCACATTGCACAACTTATAACTAAGGGCATGGCTTTCATGTCCAAGGAGGTCATTGTTCCACTGTACTCAGTTCTTATTATCATTAAGTACAATGCACCCTTCAGCATGTACCTGACCAAGGACTTGCAACAACTTCAGATACCACAGAGGTACCTCACAATAACAATACAGGGAGTAAACAATAAGTTGTATGTGGACCATCTCAAAGTCCTATCCCTGTACTCAGTCTCCTACAGAGTGCTGCATGGCAATGTATGCCTAGCCTGCAAGGAATTTCCCAGTTCCACACTGATGGATCTGTTGTACATCTGTAAAACAATTAGCATCAGAAATACCTGATCTAAGGACCTAAACATCTTCTATAAAATAGAGTACATGTTGAAGAGACAGGTTTGTGTCTCAAAGATTACCCCTTATCTAGAACATGCTTCCCAGCCATGTGAAGTAAAGAATGTCCTTTAAAAGTTGATTGGAACAATTGATAGGAAATTGCAGATTTACCCATGATTTATCACCTGTGTCCTTAATGGACAGGGGCAGCTTGTGGACACCTCATATGTACTAACCTAGATTGTAAATGTAAAATTCCCCCAGATATTGACTCGTGTCAGCAATATTTTGGTAAGTTTGGAGTTACTTATGCTTAAAATGGATCTTATGCCGATAGCCTAGTAAATACTTATGAACACAAACAAACAGCCAACTCAGATTGTCCGATAGATTTTATCAGGTGGAAGGCTTCCTGGAAATATTAATCAACTCTAAAAAATCCCAAGTGGTAGCTCTGGCAGGATCAGTGGTTTTATAACAGCAGTTATGTCCCAAGGTAGAACCAGCTGTCATCACAGCTGTGTAGTACTTTCTCCTGCTAGGGACTGCAGCCTAAAATAACTTTCTTGTTTATCCCTTAGTAATGAGAGGTGAGGACTGGTCACTTTTTTACTCTGGGAGTCAAATGAATAGTGAGAAGATATGTGGGTATTTCCTCTGTTATGGGAGAGAGGACATCTGCACCGCTAATTCCAACTTGCCCTACTGAATGGAGTACAAGAGGTGGAGAACCTGGTTCTCACATTTGACTTGCAGATTGGTTTCTACAATATACCAGTCTTGGCATAAGATGACTAGGCAAGACTCCTGAAATCTCAGATGCAGGAAATGAAACCAGATACAACTTAGAGAAATTATCAACTTTTTCATTTAACTTTGGATTTGAACTAATGACAGAGCAAGTCATCTGATTCCGGGTTAATGACTGTCTTGTATTGATTCTCTTCACAGAGGGTTATGAGCTTTTTCCAATTTGTTTGTTTTTATAACACAAAACAGATAGGTTTGACAGCTTGATTTAGATGACTTATTAGAGTATAAGGATCTTTCCCTACAGAATCATTAATTCAGGGTCTGCTTGCAAATCTGTCTTTGTCATGAGGGTAACATTCTATAGACCATGAAAGACCCAGGGTAATTTCACTACATCTCACTTACAAAGCATACATTATCAGAACCTGAGATGGGTTAGGGTGCAGTAATGGAAGATCCACCACAAGGCTGGTGCATTTGTCAACCACTGCAGAGCCAAAATGCTGGGATACAGTAGTGGGTCCAGATTATTTATCTTGCTGAGGCACAATATGGTTAAAGTAGCAACCTAGTGATGCAAGTGAAGACCAATAAATACAAAAGGAAATGTGTAAAAGATGTAGAAGATATATATATATATATATATATATATATATATATATATATACACACACACACACATATATGTTTGTGTGTGTGTGTGTGTTTGTGTTTATGGGTCTACACACTTTAGCTGAGTGACCCATAAGTCGATGAAATGTTAAAGACAAAAGGTAAAAAAAAGCTGAACCCATTACCATGCATGCAGTGAGAATGCTATATACTGAGTCTGAGATCATGCAATCCCAGGGGGTGGGGGGAGGCAATATTCCCCTACCTGGGGATTATAGGTCTAGTGCATCTGTCGACCATCTGCATATGTAGTTGACTAATCAGATGTTGACAGACCTGTATTTAAACTGAATGCAGGGCACCCATATAAATATAGTTCTGTAACTGACATATTTAGAGTGACTTTTCAGAATAATATGTAATAACCCTCCTCTATTAAACAATGCACTCAGCCAGAAATTCTAAGGATAATTAGTCAAAGTCATAGTGTTGCTGTGCTGTCCACCAAATTTTTCAGAACATTCCACTTGGCTTTTCTTGATCTATAGCCATGCATGCAGATAACCTTCATCCTTACTTTCTAAAACTTTCTTGCTTATGGCAAGCCACTCATACCCATAATAAATTCTTCCCTTGCCAGCACCGACAAAAGTAAACCATCTGATGCAGGTTTTGTTTGCCTAAAAAAAAAAAGCCATCTGCAACTTTAAACCACTTATCTTGCATAAATCAACTACACTTATTTAGTATCCTCATGACAGCCTGCCACAAAACAAAATAATGTCTAATCAACAGAACTTTTTTATCACCTAAAATTCACTAAGCAATCTCTACAGAAGTACATGGAGGTTAAGCCACTGACATTTGCTGTTCACACAGTTTAATAACATCCTATCTCTAATGTATAACAATTATTTTAGATTCAGATTATCTGGTTTTGTTTAAAAATGGACCCTACTCTCCAGTGTATAGTTTCACAGAGGAGAGTTTTAATTTGGCTTGTATATGTTTATATTTTTATTCTTCGTTTAGCTACTCCAGCAAAATACATTTGAGAGTTTGGGACCACAAAACTGAGGTGTTCCAGTCTGTCATAACATTGCAAGAGGGTACACTCATGGCTGTTAATCCAGGTTCAATTACTATATCTAAAATACACCTAGAATTTAGAGCTGCATTGAAGAGGGGGACCTGGTTAAGGGAGTGCAGGATTCAGTCTGGCAGATGGGTATTGCCATTCATAACTCCATTAGGAAACATATGCATTAATTCTCACTGGAATTGTGCTTTGATCTAGATTTATTTTATTTACCTACTTACTTTGTGTTTGTTAATTATATAGGCAGACCAGTCCAAACTGATCCTTTTTAAGCTATGATTTTGATCGCACAGCAAGTGGAGCTACAGACAACCAGTTAAGGCAATCAATGCAATGTAAGCATAAACCAAAGTACAGCTAATATACAGAGCACAAAAGGAACATAACAGGAAAAAGATTAGCTAATGGGGGATGTTAAGTTGTCAATCTCGCCTTCATTCTTGCTTGATGGGTTCGGAGCCGATCCTCGGCTCCGACTCGGCACTTGCTAAGCTCGAGAGTCACTTTTACCAGCTCGAGGCAGCCCCATATCCCATGATGCAAGGCGGTAAGTACCCAGATCTCGTTTGCCGCTTCGCTGATGAGGTCCTCCTTTTACCAGCTCCTGGTAAGTGTTTATTATTACTAAACTTTTAGCCCCCAATCAGAAAAAATTTCTATTTTCTTTAAAATTCTATCTTTTATAGATAATTGTGAGGCTTTTTCTGACTAACTTTGTTTTTCCTTCTTTACTTTTTTAGTCAGGCCTTTAATCCCTCCCATCCCCCCCCCCCTGTCAGGGTGTGTGTGTGAGTTTTTTTACTTCTCAATACTTTAACTTTAGTTTGTCTGGTTCGGGACTGTGTGTGTAGTGTTTGTTTGAAAGCACCGTGTCTAAAGAACAGAGGGTCTCAGGCTTTAAGAAGTGTGACTCGTGCTGTCAGAAGATGTCTCTGACAGACGGTCACACTTCTTGTTTATACTGCCTGGGACCTCTCCACCTGCAGGACTCCTGTGCAATTTGTCACTCTTTTAGCCAGAGAGTCCTGCAGGAAAGGAGAAATAAACTTATTTTAAGGGGTCTCCTTAAACCGGAGGGCTCCCCGGCAAAATTGGCTCCGGGCAAGCCTTCTAGGACTACCAAGGTCCAGACTTCAGTTCCTAAGCCTCCGGCCTTGGCTCCCTCCTTCGGAGTCGAGATCGGCTCCGGCTAGAGCCGATCCTAACTTGGCTAAATCCTCGGCACCGATGGCTATCGGTGCCGATACTGTTACTGTCACTTTGGTGTCGGCTCCGACTGGCTCCGACCACCATGTGGCTCAGGCTTCGGTGTCGGTGCCGACCGGCTCCAACACCATTGTTTCCTTGCCTGTATCGGCTCCGGCTGGAGCCAATACATCTGGACCTACACTCGGAACCGAAAAATTATCGGCTCCGTCTGGATCCGTGGGGTCTTCGGCTCCGATGGTTCCTTCGAGGAAGAGGTCCAGGTCTCCCTCTTTGGAACCGATACTGTCGGCTCCGGCCTCACCTCTTCTTTCGGAGCGGAGCCATCGGAGCCGATCATCTAGGTCTTCCAGGTTGTCAGACCATGATTTAGAGAGAGTGGTAAGCAGATTGTTAAAATCACAGGCACTAGCCCAAATGCTTCATAGTCCATCTCAACAGACGACTATTAGTCCACACCCTCTTCAAATTCCTCCTTCGACTCTACCCCAGAGTTTGGAGCTGGAGTCTACGGGATTAGTTACTGCTATGGCAGAGGGCCAGATACCCCCCCCTTCTGCGCCTTCAGCATCTACTCTTTTCTCCTCCTCGAGACCTTCGTTGGAGGGATTCGGTGGCCGGGCTTCCCTGGTCTGCTCCGAGGGGGTGAGTGGCATCGTACCCTTGTCCGACCCCGCTCTTCCCCTTGGAGCTTCGGCCTTGGTGAGCTCGTCTCCGACATCTTCCTCGGAGCCTTCCCTTTCAGTGGGCCCGGGAGTCCCAGTTTCTTCGGAACGGGTTCTCTCGGATCTCCCTGGGAGGGGAGCCTTCGAGGTGATGAGGAGTGTGCTGGCCCCTGGGCTCAGTCAGCAGTCTATTCCTTTAGCTCCTCCCTCTACGGTGCCTATTGATATCTCTTCCCGCTCTCTTGCTCTCGGACCGAGAGATCCACCGCCTCAGGTTTCCCCACTGGGAGGAACCCCCTCTTCCGAGGATTCTCCTGATCTGTCAGGAGATCCTCCGCGCAAGAGGACTTGTAAGAGGAAGCACCTAGACTCCCCTGAGTCTACTACTTCGGATACCAACTTAGATGAGTCGGAGGGGTCCCCAAGATCCCCCTCTGAGGATGTCTCCTTTTCAGACATCCTAGAACTCCTGAAACAGAGGGGAAACTGGCCCACTATAAATCCCTCCGATGATGAGTCGGTATACCTAGAGGCATTTGGTTCTCGACCCTCCACCTCCTGGGTGTCTCCGCCTTTTGACCCCCTCATGCAGGTAATCGCTTGAAAGGCTTGGGCTTCTCCTGATTCCGTAGAGCCAGTTCCCAGGAGGCCTTCTAAATTTATTACAGCCCCTTCCGAACAGCAATTCCTTACAAAAGGTGTCCCGGTTGATGCCATGGTGGTGGCGGCCGCCACTAAAAAGGAACTTGCAGATCCTTCCGTACCAGTCCATCCTCCTAACAAGGATTCCAGGACCATGGACAGGCATGGTAAGCGGATGTTTTCCTCAGCGACTTTTACCATGCTTTAGCTGAACTATTTGTGTCACTTCACCAGACTCCAAAGGGACATCCTTAAGGAACTAGGTGAAGTAGTACAGGATCCTGCAGCTCCGGGGGCACAAGACAAGATTGCTTCTCAGCTAGGAATCCTTAACTCCATAACCAACTCCTCCATGCGGCTGATTTCGTATGCAGCAGATGGAGCGAGTAGAGCCGCAGGCACGGGAGTGGCTCTGAGACGTCAATCCTGGATGCGGCTCTGTAATTTTGCAGATCCCTTCAAGGCGTCCTTCACAAACTCTCCCTTTGATGGGTCAACTTTGTTTGGTCCTCAAGTGAAGGATACATTGACCAGGTGTGAGCAGGACGGCAAGACTCTTTCTGCCGTAGCCGTCCGTCTTTCCACCCCTTCTAGACCTTACCCCAAAGGACAGAAGGGTGGAAAGATGTGGTTCCGCAAATCCCAAGGAGTCACGCCGGATACACGTGGTCAGTTTACCTCTAGAGGCAGAGGGGGTAATAATAACAGATGCCGCCCTAGAGGCAGAGGGGGTCCACAAAACCAGGGAAGCAGAGAGTCTCTATCTGACAAGCCCTTCCAGCATCCCTGAGGTGTTGCCTGACTGTCCATCCTTGGAGGCAGTCGGGGGAAGATTATCGCTGTACCCACAAGCCTGGCTTTCCCTCTCACAAGACAGATGGGTACAGTCGATCATATCCGAGGGTTACAAAATTCCTTTCGAGGAAAGTCCCTTCACTCACAAAAATTCCCTTCCAGATGTGCCACCCGGTCTAAGGGAAATCGCAAAGTTAGAAGTATCAAAGCTTCTACACAAAAGGGCCATTCAGCCAGTTACAACAGACCATTCAGAGCCCGGAATTTACTCAAGATTCTTTTTGGTCCCCAAAAAGACGGGAGATTGGAGACCAATATTGGATCTCAGCAGACTCAACAAGTCTGTGAAAAAGACGAGATTTCGAATGGTCACACTTCAGTCAGTTTTGCCCTTCCTTGGCAAAGACAACTGGATGTGCTCAATAGACCTTCAGGATGCGTACTATCACATAAAAATTCACAGACGCTCCAGAAGGTTTCTCCGCTTTCGGCTGGGGTCCAGTCATTTTCAATTCAGAGCCCTGCCCTTTGGTCTCACTACAGCCCCCAGAGTGTTCACCAAATGTATGGCAGTGGTCACGGCTCACCTGAGACATCAAGGATTCCAGGTGTTTCCGTATCTCGACGACTGGCTCCTTTCAGCCACCACCAGGCATCAACTTCTCCAAGCCAGGGATTACACCCTAAATCTCTGCACTCAGGAATTTCGATCAACTACGAAAAATCCTCCTTGTTGCCCTGCAAGTCTATTACTTTCATAGGCGCAAATTTAGACACTGTTCAGATGTCAGCAACCCTCACAGACCAAAGAATCTCAGATATCCAAAGTCACGTGCGGATCATCTTTGCCAGCAAAAAGGTGCAAGCCAGACTGGTCCTGAAAGTGTTGGGCCTCATGGCAGCGGCCATTACCCTTCTTCCCTTGGCCCGCTTCTACATGCGTCTTCTTCAATGGATGTTGTTCACCCAGTGGTCTTACCAACAACTTCCCATGCGTCACCAAATCCTGGTGACACAAGCTTGCAAAAACCACCTATCCTGGTGGATTTCTTCTCCCCAGATTCATCAGGGCAGACCCTTTGTTTTCCCGGCCCCGGTAGCCACAGTCACTACGGACGCCTCCCTGATCAGGTGGGGGGGGTCATTATCAGGGCAGGATGGTTCATGGGACGTGGCAACCGTTCGAATACCACCTGCACATAAATGTCCTAGAGATGAGAGCAGTGCTTTTAACTTTGCAAGCCCTCAACGACTTTCTTCCCTTGGGAACAATTGCAGTTCACACGGACAACATGTCTGTAGTATGGTATATCAACAAACAGGGCGGAACCAAGTCCTACCCCTTGTGTCGAGAAGCTCTCAGACTTTGGCAATGGGCGATCTCCTCTCATCGGTTTCTGGTAGCAACGCATATCCCTGGGAGAACCAAAATTTTAGCGGACAGATTGAGCAGAGCTATTCGCATGCCTCACGAGTGGTCTCTCAAACAATCTATAGTGGAGGAGATTTTTCTAGAATGGGGCCGACCATGTTGCGATCTTTTTGCTACTCCCCAAAACAGCAAATGCCCAGACTTCTTCTCTCTCTTCCCACTGTCAGGCCATCCCCCCAGAGACGCTCTTACCCAGGATTGGCCCCAGGGACTTCTTTATGCCTTTCCTCCCTTTCCTTTGATTCCACAAGTACTCCAGAAAGCCACCGTTTTGAGAGCCAAAATGATTCTCATTGCCCCCTATTGGCCTCGACAAATTTGGTTTCCGTTCCTCCATCGTCACCTATTGGTGCAGCCGTGGCATCTGGACCCAGTGCCAGACCTTCTGATCCACCAATCGGGTCACCTGCATCGGTCTATTCCTTCTCTCAACCTCACAGCTTGGTTGCTCCACTTCCTTCCTTAGCCAGGTTTCCTATGATCTCTAACCCGGTTAGGGATATCATAGTGGCTTCCCTTAAATCCTCTACTAGAAGGATTTATACCAGCAAGTGGAAACGCTTCTCTTGTTGGGCAAAATCAAAGAATATAGATCCCTTTACTGCCCCTGTTCATGCAGTTTTGGATTTTTTAGCGGAAATCTTTCATTCGGGCTCTTCATCTTCCACGGTCAAAGTTCAGTTGTCTGCTATCTCGAATTTTCATGTCGGGTTTGCAGATCACAACATTATGTCCCACAGGCTTTGTAGAGCCTTTCTAAAAGGGATTTTTCTCCTTAAACCTCCTGTCAGGAGTCCTCCTCCTCAATGGGACCTAAATCTAGTGCTGACATCCTTAATTCTTCCTCCCTTCGAGCCAGCTGTTTCATGTTCACTGAAGTTTCTTTCATGGAAAACACTCTTCCTTGTTGCTATTACCTCAGCCAGGAGAGTGTCAGAACTTCATGCTCTTTCTGTTCGGCCCCCTTATTTGGTCTTCCACAAGGACAGGGTATCCTTGAGAACTAATCCATCCTTTTTGCCTAAGGTGGCTTCGAAAACTAATTTGAACCAATCTATTGATCTCCCTGTATTTTTCCCTAATTACTCCAACAGATCGGAACAAAAATTACATTATCTTGATGTTCACCGCCAACTCAGATATTATTTGGACAGAACAAAACAATTCAGGAAATCCGATCAGCTCTTTCTTTCTTATGCTGAAAATAAGAAAGGCCTTCCTGTTTCCAAAGTGACCTTATCTAGATGGCTTTCTTCCACCATCTCCGAAATCTATCAGTTCAGGGGCAAACAGCTGTGCTCAAAACCAAAAGCGCATTCCACCAGAAGTTTAGCCACTTCCACAGCCTTTCAGGCTAGACTCCCTTTAGACACTATTTGTGCAGCAGCCACTTGGGCCACTCCTCATACCTTTGTTTCTCATTACAAATTGGATTTGGCCTCCAGGGATAGAGCCAGTTTTGGTTCTACGGTTCTCAAGAGTCTGTTCCATTGAGCCACCCAGGATAGAGGTGCTAGGGACACGGTCCCATCAAGCAAGAATGAAGGCGAGATTGACAACTTAACATTGAGAAGTTATGTACCTACCATAACGTTCCATGTTGGTTGTCTTCTCTCGCCTTCTTTCTTGCGACCCTCCCTCCTACCCCCTTGCCTGGACAGACCTGGATCTCCCTTGTTTGGAAGATTGCTTCTTTAGGCACCAATTAGTTACCTGGTTCCCATTACAGCCTTTCTTTTAGGCTAATTGCTTTCTTTCCTCAGTGGAAAGTTTTTTGTGCTAGGTGTTTCTCCCTATAGGTACAAACGAGATCTGGGTACTTACCGCCTTGCATCATGGGATATGGGGCTGCCTCGAGCTGGTAAAAGTGACTCTCGAGCTTAGCAAGTGCCGAGTCGGAGCCGAGGATCGGCTCCAAACCCATTAAGCAAGAAAGAAGGCGAGAGAAGACAACTAACATGGAACATTATGGTAGGTACATAACTTCTCATTTTATTCAATGCCCAGAGTTCAAAGACAGGACTGCTAAATGCTTAATGTCAAAAGACCAACTGCAGAAAGATCTAAGTCAAAAGGCCAGCTATTGACAAACTGTCAGGATATATGACTGAAGCATGAAATATTGCATATGTCATTGTGTAAAAGATACTGAAACATTCAAGGTCAGCAGCATGACTCTGTTACTTAATGAAACTACAAGGTGTTAAAGCATGAGATTGTAATCTACATTATAAAATGTTACAACATGAGGTTGTGATCTCTGTCAGGTGCTCTATCCTTGATCAAGTGTAACTTGGACAAAGTTTAGCAAATCAAGTATATTCTGTTAGCTGCCACTCATTAATCGTTTACAAATGAGAATCACAGCCACTGCAGTTTGTGTTAGTGGGCCAAAAGTGATTCAAAGATTTGGGGGTTTCAAGCTTCTCTGAGATTATCTGGTTATAGATGTAGTATACATAAATAAAAGGGATGTGACAGATAAATCTCCCCACACGGACGGAGCAGGGGGTTCTGACCAGATACAAAAATGCTTTTATTCTTTTCATCTGGTTACAGCTTCTTTAAATGGTTGGTTTTTCTATTTGGTTCATAGTTACATAGGTTGGTAGACAACTATTGGCCCTAGGGCCTATACATGCCTAGCCATAACAATTCCCTGGTTATTTCTTCCCACAGTATTTACTTTCCTGGATCCCTGTCTAGCAGAGTGACTGATGTGATCCCCAGGGTGAATTTCCTATCTCCCATACAATCATCAAGGTTCCTTTTGAAGAGGGCCAAAGAGGTGCTTTGCTTGACATGTATAGGCAGTCTATTCCAGAGTCTGGTGAGTCTCTGGGACAGGAACCTATCCCTCCAGCATGTTTTGTTCATTGTGATGATACGGTTTAGATCCCTGGAGTGTGTGGCTCTGAGGGATTGGGATTTTTTTAAGTGTAGCATGTCCAACAGCTCTGGGTTTGACATGGCCTTGTATGTTAAGCAGAGATCGCCTCTGAGTAGACGATATACCACAGAATATAGCTGGAGTTTTTTTAGATGGTCAGCATAGGGCATTTGCTTTAGGCCTGTGATTCTTTTAGTGAGGTATTTCCGCGGCCTTTCCAGTTGTTGCAGATGTCTTGATAGGTACATACGAAATGGGGCATTGTATTCTATAATGGGTCGAATGAGGGATGAGTATAGTGGAACAATGACCTCCTTTTCTCTGGATGAACAGCCCTTATTGATGAGGTGTGCCACATAGAAGGATTTCCTGACTATTGTTGCAATGTGATTATCGAAAGTGAGACCACTGTCCACTTGTGTCCCTAAGTCTCTTATCACACTTTCGGTGTTTAGTGTACTGACACCTATGTGGTAATTCATGGGTACATGTTTTTTCCCAAAGGGGATAACTATACATTTCTTGGCATTGAGCTTGAGCCCGTGGCTCTGGCACCAAGCATCTGTTTCTGTAAGGCCCTTTTGTAGAATATCCACATAATTTGGGGATTCAATAATGACTCCCAGTTTGCCATCATTTGCGAACTTTGTTAGCCAGAGTCCCTTAGTGTTGGCCTGTACTTCAGAGAAGTAGATGCCTAACAAGAGCGGTCCCAGAACTGAACCCTGAGGTACTCCACTTGTCACTTGTCTGGAGCTGGATTTGGAGTCGGCTACTTTTTACAGTGTGGGTTCTGTCAGTAAGCCAGTTGGCAACCCATCGAGTGACGTAGGGATTAATCTCCAGCTTAGAAAGTTTATCTATAATTCCAGAGTGGAGGATGGTGTTGAAGGCCTTGGTGAGGTCCAGATAGGCTGTGTGGACCGCCTTACCCTTGTCCACGGCTCTGGAGACTGATTCCAAGAAGTCAGTCAGGTTCAGGAGACAAGATCAGCCCTTCACGAACCCAAACTGAGTGGGGTCCAGTGTTTGAAGGTTGCCACTGTCTTTGTTTCTAAGTTCCATGATAATACGTTCCATGGCCTTGCAGATCAGGCTCATCAGACTGATGGAGCAGTAGTTCCCGGGATCCAAGGTGGATCACCCCTTGTGGAGTGGGATAACTGTAGCTGTGCGCCACTCAGTGGGCACGAAGCTTGAGGTGAGGCTATGATTAAACATGACACCTAGGTGAGGTGCCAGTTCATTTTGTAGTTCATGTAGTACACAGCCTGGGATGTCATCTGGTCCCATGGATGCTGTAGTCTTAGCTTTGGAGAGTACGTTTTTTACCTGTGTAGCCGTTATTACCGGAATTTGATAATCTTTCGGTATTGAGATGGGCCTTTTAGGGGGTGAGGGGGGGTGAAGTTTGCACCGAATCGATCTGCCAGGATATTGGTGATATCCTTGGGATCAGTATATTTAATGCCATTCTGTTGTAGCTCAGAGCAGATCTGAGCATCGCCATTTAGATTCTTGACATAGCTGTAGAATGCCTTGTGGTTGTCTTTGGAATATACCAAATCCAAGATGGCACAACAGTGGAGAAAAGGACAAATTTCTTGATGTTGGCCCACTACTTCCACTGTTACAACAGAATGTATGGGACAAAATAACACATTGCAAGGAAACCTTAGCTACCATAAAGGTAGAAGAAAGTGAGCTAATGTATAGAACTGCACTAGCATAGAAAAAAATGCATCAGAATCACACAACTGTTACATATTAGAATACATGCAGTAGACAGCAAGACGGTGCCATTACCCAGAAATTGTTAAAGAAAATTCACTGTAAATTAATGCAAATGTTAAGGTTGCCCAAACATTGCCAAATGAGTGGTAAAACACAAAACACAAAAAAGAAAACCTACAAACATTAGCTTATTTTACAAACATACTACTCCTTGAAGTTTGAACAACCCCAGATCAATCATAAAAAACCCAAGACTGAAAATTTACACTGAGATGACAACATAGTTACAGATACAACTGCAACTACCGACAACAAAGTTGTCAGCTTAAATGCTGAACGTTTTCAGGTCTGTACCCAGAAAATTGTCTGTTTTGGGTTATTTTAGCCTGTATCTCCAAAACTGTTAAACATTTATTCATGAAACTTTCAAGGCATGTTTCTGGCATAAGACTCTAACATACATCACTGGACTTGGGCTCCTAATCTCAAACATGACTGAAGAACAGACATCTTATTCTGAAAAAAAAAAACAACAAAAAAAAACAATTCTTTAATATCAGTATGGAAACTACCTCATGTCTCCCCTGGAAAGATATTGGCCTAGTGGGACTAACCAGATTAACAAAGTATAAAAAATATATCTATATCTATATATATATATATATATATATATAGATATATATATACACATGAAATCATACCTATATCTATATATAATATATATATATATATAATTTCAGACTTCTTTTAGGCGTAGTAATTAATACTGAGCTAGTAGAAAGTAAATAAAAACTCAGACACTGAAAAGATGATTAAGCTTTCGCTCTTATTCAGGTGGAAGAGCTTCATCAGAATAAGAGCGAAAGCTTAATCATCTATTCAGTGTCTGAGTTTTTATTTCCTTTCTACTAGTTCAGTATTAATTACTATGCCTAAAAGAAGTCTGAATTTATATAATTAAGATTCTTCTAGTGCATGGTGTTTATTTTATATATATATATATATATATATATATATATATATATATATATATATATATATATGGATCCCTATCACATGGTCGACAGGCCATATGATCGACTTTCATTTGGTCGACAAGCAGTTTTATGTGGGGGGCTTCACCCACCACACTCCCCAATGTGGGGGGCTGTGCCCCCCACACCCCCCTAACTATATATATCAACTCCATGGTTGCACAACATTGGGGAGGGGGGCAAATCAAATGAATTGTCGACCAAATGAAAGTCGATCAAATGGCTTGTCGACCATCTCAGGTAGACCCATATATATATATAGATATATATATATATATATATATATATATATATATATATCCACAGTTATAGATATATATATATATATATATATATATATATATATATATATAGAGAGAGAGAGAGATACCTCGATAAATACAAATGTAAACACACAGAATTTTGGTTTGAAATCACACCAACATTATATATTTGCTTTTGATATCTTTTGTTTATTCCCAGTCTAAAGAGAACTGAAAGCTAAACCATTTGTTTTCAGCTATTTTATAAAAATGTACTCTCAATTTACGATGGTCATTCTTTCCTGAGTTTTACCCGATGTTCAAATGATAATCTTTCTGCAACTTCGAGATATTATAATAAGCCCCTACTAATCCACCTTACATTTTCTTTTGAGTACCTCAGTAATTTCTGCAAAGCTGACCTCAAATATGGGTATGTCGAAAGTTATTTTCCTGTGCCCCTGTCGAGCAGAGCCACAGAAGTGATCTCCGGGGTATATTTCCTATTTCCCATCCACTTATCAAGATTTTTCTTGAAGAGTGCTAATGAGGAACTTTGCTTGACATAGATGGGTAGCTTCTTCCAGAGTATGGGAAGTCTCTGGGACAGGAATCTATCCCTCCAGCATGTCCTGTTTATTGTGGTGACAAGGTTTAGGTCCCTAGAGTGTGTAGCTCGGAGGGATTGGGATTTCTTTAGGTGTAGCATGTCTAACAGCTTTGGGTTTGACATAGTTTTATATGTTAGGCAGAGATCACCTCGGAGTAGGCAATATGCTACGGAGTAAAGCTGGAGTTTTTTGAGATGGTCAGTGCAGGGCATCTGTTTGAGGCCAGTAATCCTCTTTGTGAGGTACTTCTGTGGCCTTTCCAGCTGCTGCAGATGTCTTGTGAGGTACATTCCAAAAGGGGCGTTGTACTCTATCATGGGTCTAATGAGTGTCGAGTATAGGGGAACAATGGCCTCTTTTTTCCTAGATGAGAACCCTTTTGTGATGAGATGTGCCACGTAAAAGTATTTCCTGACTACTGTGGTGATGTGATTATTAAAGGAGAGACTACTGTCCACCTGGATTCCAAGGTCTCATATCACGCATTCGGCATTAAGTAGACTGCCGCCTATGTGGTTGTTCATGAGTGCATAATTTTTACCGAAGGGGATGACAGTGCACTTTTTGTCATTGAGCTTGAGGCCATGGGTGTGACACCAGGCATCTGTCTCCATGAGGCCCTTCTGTAGGATGCCCACATCATTTGGGGACTCAACTATAGCTCCTAGTTTGCAGTCATCTGCAAACTTCATTAGCCAAAGACCTTCTGTGTTTGCCTGTACTTCAGCGAAGTAGATACCAAACAGGAGAGGTCCCAGGACTGAACCATGTGGTGCTCCACTTGTCACTGGTTTGAAGTCAGATTTGGAGTCTGCAACTTTTACAGTGTGGGTTCTGTCAGTGAGCCAATTGGCAACCCATCTCGTGATGTAGGGATTTATACCTAGTTTAGTGAGTTTAGCTATAATTCCAGAATGGGGGATGGTGTTGAAAGCCTTGGCGAGGTCAAGATACACTGTGTGAACCACCTTACCCTTGTCTACAGCTTTGGTGACTGCCTCAAAGAAGTCGATCAGGTTCAGGAGGCATGTTCTGCCTTTCACAATCCTGAACTGGGTGGGGTCCAGAGTTTGGAGGTTACCAATGTCTTTGTTTATGAGTTACATGATGATACGTTCCATGGCCTTACCGTCCAGGCTCATCAGGCTAATAGGGTGATAATTCCCGGGATCAGTGGTGGCTCCCCCTTTGTGGAGTGGGATAACTGTTGCTGTGTGCCATTCAGTGGGCACAAAGCCTGATGTGAGACTATGATTGAACATGGTGCTTAGGTGGAGAGCCAGTTCATTATGAAGTTCATGTAAACGCAGCCTGGGATGTTGTCCAGTCCCATGGGTGCTGTGTTTTTGGCTTTAGAGAGTGCAGCTTTTACCTGCATAGTTGTGATTACAGGGACTCTGCATTCTTCCTGTATAGTTATGGGCCCTTTAGGGGGTGAAAGTGGGGTAAAGTTAGCACTGAACCTATCATCCAGGACATTGGCAATATCAGTTGGTTCTGTAATTTTCATGCTGTTGTGCTGTAACTCATAGCAGATCTGGGTGTTGCCATTGAGATTCTTGACATAGCTATAGAATGCTTTGTGGTTGTCCCTAGAATCAGTGGTGATTTTGTTTTCATAGCTAGCTTTGGAGGATCTTATAAGGGATCTGTGCTTCTTACTGAGGCTGACCAGGGAACTCCTCCACTCATGGATTTTACTCTCTTTTGTAGCAGTTTCTTCCTTCTTTTGTAGAGTTTGTTTATGGCAGGGGACCACCAGATTGACTTCCTGTTTTTGGAGGATACCGTCTTGGTTCTGTTTGGAATAGCACAATCCATGCACTTGTGTAAGTGCTTATAGAGTACATCTGTGTAGGATTCAGCAGTCGTAACTGTGTTGTCCATCTGCATGGGTGTCATGAATTTCAACACTTCTGTCTTAACAAGCATGAAGTTAGCTTTGGAGAGTGGGGGCAGGATGGGGATATCTAGGGTGATTAGCTTATGGCCCGATATGACCAACAAGGAGTTGACTTTAGGTGTGGAACGCCGGTCACTCATGTTAGCAATGACTAGGTCTAGGATATTTTTGCCCCTGGTGGGGGTGTGGATAAGTTGATCCAGGGCATTGGAATTTATGAATTCCAGAAAGCTTTGAGTGAAGGAGTTGGTACATAAGTAGTTTTCCCAGTTAATGGTAGGGTAGTTGAAATCTCCCATTATTAGGGTGTTTGGTTGAACCCTAATATTTTCCAGTATATCAAGAAAAGAGGAGTGGGAATCCTGAGGCATGGTGGGCGATCTGTAGCAAGCTACAATTTGGATTGCAGTTTTGCCCAGAGTTAGTTGCACTTGGATAACCTCGGATGCATTATGTTGAGCTGGTAATGCAGGGGTGCTCTCTGGAGCCTTGAAACAGGTCTCAGTCACTGCACAGATATCAATGTCCTCCATTTTAAGGAGTGCCTCGAGAGAGTGCATTTTGAGATTTAGACTTCTAGCATTGAGTAGCATTACCCTCAGTTTTAGCTTGCCTGTTCCTGTTATGGTGGTGAATTTGTCATTTGAACCTTGCCTAAAAAGGCACTATATGGGCAGCAAGAGCCTTAGCCAGTATCAAGAATCGCAGGTGTGACAGGTGCAGGCCATCTCTCGCAGAGCATCGTGGTCCATCTACCATGTTGTCCCATGCAGACAGATACTGGAGCCCCTTAGAATGACACCAGAAGCTTAGCCAATTTTTGAAGTCAATCATTTTGTCCTTGTACTTGCAGTATCCTTCTGGGTGATGGCAGGATGCTCCTCAAGGCTAGCTTCATACCTGTCTTGGCTACAAGATCGGAGAGCTCTTCCATGTCTCTTTTCATGTAGTGCAGGGAGGTACCTTTCAATAAAGCTGTTTGGTACTATCTGTTCGCTTCCTCACTGTTGTGTTCTGGTTCTGGAGTTTATCTGGTGACTTTTTGACAAATCCTGGCACCTGACAGGAAGCTGACTGTAACCTTCTTCTTGTTTAGCCTGGTGAGTGGGACATCACTGTGCCTGACTATAGAGTCACCTATGACTAGTGTGTTGGGTACGTTGTTTTGACGTATGGGCTGTGTTTGAGTGGCAGACTGAGTCTGTGGGATATTTGTCATTTGGGTTGTGTTGGGGGGTGGAGGTTGCTTGTGTTTCTGCTTTGGAGGTCTCTGTTGCTTGAGAAGATTATTATTGAGAGCCTCCGCGAATGTTTTTGTGTTTCTATGTGTGGATTTTGGTGGTGTAGGTTTAGTGGGACTATGTGATGAGTGTGGTGTGGTGCAAGTGTTTACCTTCTCCTCTTGACTGTCAAGTTCAGTCTTGGTTGGAGAGAGCTTTACCTCCAATTTGGCTAGATAAGTACACCGCTCACAGGTTGTGGTGTTGGGTGGTAGGAGAAGAGGGTTGTCTGTGTACATGATGCCATTGCTACATTGCCCCAGGATGCCCAGATTCATCAGATAGACAGGAGAGAACACTGAGAGCTGACCCTTGGACATGCCTGAATAAAAAACTACTTTCCTCTAGACAAGTGAGGAAAGTGAGTATAAGAGCTGTTTTTCTCTAAGCAAGTGAGGAAAGTAAGTACAAAAACTGTTTTCCTCTAGGTAAAGATGAAAGTCGAGTGCTGTAGTAATTTGTAGCTTATTTAGGGCTAACAACAAGTTCTGAACAAGTGCTGAGCACGAATAAGCAAATTCAAGTGTTAGTCTGTACCTGGATCTTGTGGTAGATAGGCTACTTGTGCTTATGACTCCCACTGATAAGCTAGAATGCTTCCGTCCAACACAGAAAGGCTTGGGGAGCTCAGAAGCTGACAAACAGTCCTGGATACAGCAAATCTGTATCTGAACTAGAATAGTTACAGGAAAGGTGGGAAACAAGCGCAAACACGGACTTTTAAACCAGAAAGTTGAAAAAACTGCCCAAACGGCCAATAAACTACAATTTCTGGGCCAGAAACCATTCTTGTGGTAGATAGGCTACCTAGTGCTTACCACTCCTACTGATAAGTTAGAAGGCTTCCCTCCAACACATAAAGGTTTGGGGTGGGGGGTCAGAAGCTTACAAGCAGTCCTGGATACAGCAAATCTGTATCTGGACTAGACTAGTTACAGGAAAGGTGGGAAACAAGTGCAAACGTGGGCTTCTAAACCAGAAGGTTGAAAGAGATGGAAAAACTGCCCAAACGGCCAATAAACTACAATTTCTAGACCACACTCTTGTGGTAGATAGGCTACCTAGTGATTACCACTCCCACTGATAAGCTAGAAGGCTTCCCTCCAACACAGAAAGGCGTTGGGGGCTCAGAAGCTTACACACAGTCCTGGTTACAGCAAATCTATATCTGGACTAGATTAGTTACAGGAAAGGCAGGAAACAAGCTTTTGGTTAAACTATACAAAAACAGCATTACCTTTCCCTAGAAAAGACTGTTGTATTTTGTTTACATTTCATATGAACACAACAATAATAAGAGTCTGATACATGCTGTGTTTATAGGTCTGAAAATGCAAAATATGCATTTTTGTGAAACAAATGGCACAACTACACATCCAAATGGCTAGTCTGTGACTAACCATCGAATGCAATAAACATCGAATGGCTAATCATCGAGCACAATTCAGCAAACATTTATTCATCGAACATTCATTTCAGCAAATGCGTGAGACAGGGAAAGTAACAACTAGTTGCCCGAGCTTTCCCATCTCCCACACCGCAGTATTTCAAACCCAGCCCCCCCAACTATATATACCAACTTCAAGACCGCACTACAGTGAGGAAAAGAGCATTGAAGTAGTGGGCCGACATCAAGAAATTTGCCCTTTTTTCCACTGTAGTGCCATCTTGGAGTTGGTAAATATAGATGGGGGAGATTGTATTTTACTCTATCTTCTGAGCAGAAATTCACCTTAGAACCCACAGTAGGAAATTAATATAATGCAAAATGTTAGCCTGGCAGTAAACTCACATGAACTAAAGCCACAGGTTCTGTCTTTGAATGTCTGTGTCTTTTATACAGTTTGGGATATCCTTGCATAACATTAAACTAACAACAGCAAGGTATTCAGCTCAATGTAATCACACATTTAGCTAACAACAGGGTATTTAGCTCAACAAAATCATACAAGGCTTCAGTATGCCTTACAACTTCTATTGCAGTGGACCCATGAATTTGACTCAACAACTGTAACCACAGGAAAGCATAGCAGTATACCTATGGTAAGTTAGCAATGAAGAATTTATGTTTTCTTTTGAAAGACATAGGATTTTTACTTCTGACATAATGAAAACTTAGTACACATTTGCTCTGGAGATTAGATTAACCCGGTCTTATGTGCAGAGTTCAAATATACCCCAAGACGAAGCCAAGCACTGTGTCAGATTGCAATCGCATAAGCCCTCTGAAGAGCTGGGTTCAATAGCTTTATATAAAAGAGGCCCGTATGCTAATTCCCCAATGGCAGTTCACAAAAAAAAAAAACATGGACTTCTAATATTTTACTTACATTTATAACACATGCATAGTGACCCCATGGAATGCATTCCTTCTGAGATGGTGTGCTACCTTTGACTATGAAGGAATCACATAAATATAATTGCCACACTGATCATTGACATAGTTCTCCCAGGTGATCATATAGCTGTCATTTGCTCCCATACATCAGCTGTCCCCAAATATTGATACTCACATTCCCTGTACTCTTCATGTCTAATTGAGAACAGACTGAAAAAAAACACATTTGGCAATGTATTTCCACTTACTCATTTAGGGCACCCCCACCTTCACATCCACTGATATAAAAGTTAAATAAAAAGTAACTAAACATTGTGCTTTAGCCAATAGGTATTGTTACCAGTGTCCACTGGTTTATCTGTTTTTCTGTGAGAAAAAGTCAAAGAACATCAGATTATAGTAATGAGCGTCTATATGGAGTTTTCATATACCATGTTCTGTCCCCACACCTCACCAAGCCTCAGTCTGCCATTTGCTTTTCTCTATAGAGTGCCTATCATAACTCTCAGACTTCCATCTTCAAATGTGAAAAACTATCCAATGCACATTGTGGAACAAATATTCAAAAAAGCTGGACATAGGAAGACTTACTAATAACATCTAATAGGTATTTCACAACAGTGTTTATAACAGTGTTTTTATACTTACTTGAAGGTTATTTCAATGATGTAATATGTTTCAGTATTCTTTACCATGGCTGTCTGTTAAAACAAATTGCACAATGTAAGTGTGACAGACTTTTTTCACTGTGGAGTAGTGTTGAATGTGATATCTTAAACATTCAAAATTAGGAATGTTCCTTGTATTGTGGTACACTTTACAAATATGCTTCCTTCCCTCCCAGCTATGATCATCAAAAGTGGTTAAAACAGCCAGAGAAGTGTATGCTGCTGCAGAGGGTTGAAAGTGGTACTATACTGAATCATACCTCTCAACTGCCCTGATTGTTTTTCAAAATAATGCCCTAGATTTTGCCTCATTTTTTGTCTTGAAATGATTTTCTGATAAATCACTGAGGATCACATACAAGTCAGCAATGCCAGACATTATACTTCCATGCTTCTTATCTTCGTAAAATGCACATTGATGCAGGACCTGCTTTTCTATTAATTTTTGAAGGGAATTAGATTAATATAAAGAAAATGTTTCCTGATTTTGTCTTTCTCCCTCCATTCGTTTTTGCTATGTCCAGACTCCCTGTGTAGAAAGTTGAAATGTATGCAGGAAACCATATTGCTTAACTGCTGCTAATTATGCAGAATTCAGTTATATTGTCTCACTTTTTTACCTTCCTGATTTTCTGGTAAATCACTGAAGATTATTGAGAAGTCAGTAATGCCAGACATAAGAGTCTCATAGTTTTTGCTGTTCATAAAATGCATGCTGGTGCAAAGCATCCATCCGTTTACAACCCTTTTTTCCCATTTTTGCACATGTGGTCAGGGTGTCATGTTAATCTATCAACTTTTTAAGAGATTAGCGCAATATTTAAAACTTTTTCCAAATTTGGGTGCTTGTTTACCCTGTCTCTGATTTTCTGGTAAATCACCCAGGATTACAGAAAAGTCAATAATGCCAGATGTTATAGCTTAATGCATGTTTGTGCAACACCTGTTCTATTAATTTAAGTAATTTATTGTATTATCTGCTTTTTTTCTGAATATGGACATTTTTCTCCACGTTATATTTGATTATGTCCAGATTTCATGAACAAAGAAGATGAGAGGTACAAAGCAAGAAACCAAGGGTCTATTTTATAAGCTCGAAGAGTCTTTTCTTTGAACACTTAAATGCCTACATGTAAAGAGTGAATGTTGGAAACCACGAACGGCCACTTCTGCAAATTTTTTCCCTGTGAAAAAATTTGCTTGGCTGTTATTGGGAATTGCCCTTTTCTCCAATGTAGAGCGATCTCGGAGTTGCTATATTTAGTTGGGTGGGACACAGCCCCCACATGGAGGTGTGTGGGGGGGTGAAGCCCCCCCCCCCACTTGATTAGAGTTTTAAAGTTTGTTTTTATGTTTACAGCCAAGTGAATTTTTTCCCTAGGGAAAAATTAATGGAAGTGGCCTTTCACGGTTTACAGCTTTCACTCTTTACGTGTTGACCTTTACATGTTCGAAGAAAAGACTCTTTGAGCTTATAATATAGACCCAAAACCAAAGCTCACAACTGTGCCTGATTTTGCAGATATATATCTTGCTCTACTGTTGTCAGAGTCTGTTGGTACCACTGCCCACAGTACTACTTTATGTGTGTGTATGTGTGTGTGTGAGTGTATGAACATGTACGTGCAAATGGAAATGGCACCTGATAATCCACAGTAATAAAATTCCTGGCAGTCTCTAGTTACACTGCTACATGACTAGAGATTGCTGGGAAAACACTTTGATTGGTGGCAGGCTGTTGTTAGTTCCAAGTCATATTAAGTGAATAGAGATTGGTGACTCAGAAAACACTGCCATCTGCTGCTAAAGGCAAACAATCACATGCACTTAGACTTTATAGGAATATGGCATAGGATGGCTGCACATATCCTATTATTATGATCAGGAAAAAAAATTTTAGATTTTTCTTTTAATTAGAACACTCATAATGGCATTAATACTTTGTAGCTGGGACATATGCCTCAATGTGGTACCACGTATGCAGGACTCTCATACCAAGAGAGAACATTCATGGTTGAATTGTGACTCTGGACCCACTGGCTTCTCAAAGATAACTTCAGTATTAATGTCCACAGTTCTGAGAAGGGCACTGAACATACTGACATACTCATGAAGTTTGGAAGGGTCTATATTATATCCTCGAGCGCTTAAAAAAGCGAACACTGATTGATTAAACTTATTTTCACGAAAATGCAAAATATCGAAGCAGCAGAAACTCAAATTTTTTCCTAGGGAAAGAATTTGGTTGTCCGTTTCTGTTGCTTCGGTATTTTCAGTGTTATGGTGGAAAGCTACCAGTCGGATTCAGGTAAGTGTGCGATTGTGTGGATGTGAGTGTTAGGGTGATTTAGGTGAGTTAGGGTTAGGGCTCGGGTTAGGTGTGTGAGCGATTGAGTGGACATGAGGGTTAGGGCAGATTTAAGTGAGTTAGGGTTAGGGAGCGGGTGAGGTGAGTGTGCGATAGTGACGGACCTTAAGGTTAGGGTTTGGGTTAAGGTAAGTGGGGTTAAGGTAAGTGGGTAGTTAGTGGTGTGTGCATAGTTTAGTGTAGGGTTAGGTATCAGATTTTAGGTGTATGTGTGTGTATTTCTGTTTGTTTGGTGTGCTTGTGTTGTGTGTATGTGTTTTGGATCAGCGATTTTTTTCCCTGGGAAAAAAATCGCTGATCTGACAGTTCGAGATTGTAAGCTTTCGCTTAAATTAGGTCGATCAATCAGCGTTCGATGATATAATATAGACCCGTTTGGAAACTTTAGGACAGCCTAATAACTACACTGCTGTATCCTCACAGAATCTACTTGACCCTTGACCTCTTCGGCTATCTGTTTAGGTAGAACTGACCAGCAACACTGCACATCACTCTCCATGTTGATAAATACAGACATCCAAGAGGGATTAGAGAGAACTGCTGCAAATCTGTGGTGATCCTTAGAAACCACAGCAATAGAAGTATACACTCCAAAGTTGCTACCAACTATTACCTTAGTGAGGCTAAAAGAGGTAGTATTTTTGGTAGGGGAAAACAAGGTTCCTGCTCCTGCAAAGCCTTCATTATAATAATGGCTAATGTCTTGTTAAATGGTCTGGAAGAAGTGCTGCACTGAAAGTAGTGTCCAGTCAGAGCATAATGATGGAATATTTACTGCAGACCTAGGGCACTGATGTGTCAAAATTCATCTAACATGTCCAGTGATACTAGCTAGAGTTCCACACAGTAGCAGAGACGTGACTGCCTGGGAATCATTGTCAAACATGCAATATCCATAAAAGGCTTAGTAGAGTCATTGAGGTACAGGCTGGGTCATCTTATCTCCCTAACAAAAAAAGAGAATAGGAAAATGTTAAACTCATAGTCTCATTTTAAAGTAAGAACAGCTTCTTCAGACTTTTGAAGAGTAGAATATGGGCCCATTCATGTGGCTATGTAGAAATGGTTTGTTCTGTGAAAAATCTCTTTGTGGGGAGGACCTAAAAGCTCTTAATATGTGCCAGGCTGAGATCACATCTTAATCTGTTTTTTTTTCTGATGGATTTTGAGGTATGGAAACCTTAGCGGACAATCCTCCACAGTCAACCTTAGAAAATAGTCAGAAATGCAGTTCATCGAACAGAAGAATCATTAATTTGAGTGACTAGGCAGGTACAGATGGGAGTAGCAAGATTTTTGAAAAGTGATGGGTTATCCTCCCTTAGATAAGGGCTTTTTCTTCCTGCAATGCTGGATGGGCATAGGAGAAGATACTGAATCGTAGGTAGGTCATACTGTCCCTCAGCAATGTTAGAAAGCTGTTTCCTCTTTAGAAGTTCATCACATCAGATCCTTTCATGGCTGGTTAAGAGAAAGTCTCTATAAAAACTGGGGATTCCAAGGCAATCTGCATGAACCTCTCCTTGAAGGAAATGAACATGAGCACTTTCCTCTCACAGAGTCACATGACTAAGTGCACTACCCTAATCATGACATCAGTGCACTCACCATGGCAGTAAGCCATATGTTGCCCACTGTAGAAGTATCAGACAGAGCCATATTTTTTGCACCAATTGACGAGTTTATTAACTTTTGACAAGAAACGAAAAATTTATACACACATGTACAATCCAGTTTATTCGTATTGAAAGAGAAGAAAGAAACAAAAGTAACTTTCTGGATTGTCATATAAATTAAAAAGCAATTTAAAATATAATTTCAGTAAACTACAAGCAACTACAACCATAACAGTTTACAAAACGTGATCTCTGTCTTACAGTAATGAAGAGTGTCCTTTACTTATTGATATAATTTCATAATATATATCCACTAAAACCTATCCCAATTAAAGCATTAGTGAATACTCTTTAATAATTAAACAATAGTTCAACAGAACAGCTTGCACAACATTAAATTCCTGGGTAAAAGGTATAACATGCTTCCATACTGGATGTTAAAGGTTAAGGTGACTTATCCTAACAGTAACATCATCACATCATATCACAAGGTGGAACCCTCAGTAAGGTGATAAGATCCTAATTATAATAGCTGTTTGGATCTCAGAGGAGAAAGGAACTGCACCAAAGCTTTGACCGTACTTTATTACTTATCTGACTTTATCTTTCAAGAAAACCATTTATTAATGTCCTTGCTTTATGCTATTGGTTACTAAAGCCACCTCAAATCAGAAGTCTCCATATCTCTTTTAATGCAAGTACTTTAGAAGGAGGGTCAGCTTGTAGTACTGGTGGCTGCAGCCCCTCCCCAGTTAAAGAAAATATATAAATAAACAATTTTTTTAAAATACATTCTAAACTATAATATATATATATAATTATTACATTATTATTATTTAAATATAAACACTTATTTTATTGTCACCACAATTGCAAATGTGACCGGAACACCATGCATGTGTGGATTTATGAGGTTACCAGATTAAAAAAAAAAAAGACAAGAAATTATTTTACACAACATGCTCGATTGTTTTCCAAACAAACTTGTAGTCTGTCTACTCCTCATTATGAATAAGGCAAGTGTGTCTTATTTCAGGTTTCCCTGCCTTCTGCAGAAGGCAGAAACATCAGGAAAAATGGGTAACTGGGCTGTTGTATGAAGCAGGTGAATGAGACTGCCTGAAACTGAAAGGAAGGAAGTAACATGCATGCAAGAGTAGAGACATGTGAGTGGGAATATTTTCTTGTTGTTACAGGCATGCTGCCTGCTACTACCAGAATGTAGAAATGTAATGTGTGATATATATGTTTAAATATACAGGATATATACATGTATTCATACATATCCATCTATAGATATATAATTTACCATTTCCTCTATTGTAGTGCGATCTCAGAGTTGGTATATATAATATGCAAGGGGTGTGGGAGCACATCTTTATATTGTTGACAATTTTCTTACAAAATGTGTAGAGCTCTGGCAAATCAACAATTTTTTGGTTATTAAATGATGACAGACATTTGAGTTTCAGATTTAACAGCCTTTAGAAAATGCATGTTACTGCAAAGATTGTTATTCTAGCATTTTCTAAATATTTAAAAGAAATACCATTATCTGATTTAATCCTGTGTCCCCTGTTGTTATTTAGCTTTTTGATTATACTTGAACTAAGTTGTAGAGAATTGTTTGAGGGAAGGGGGTAAAATGTGTTGCATACTGTATTCTAAAGGCACTGACCTGAGACAATAAATTCCTGTGTGCAAGTTATTTATGCATTTGTTTATTCATTTAATTGCTGTACATGATTAGAGGTGAAGTATCACAATCGTACAAGTGGCTATGATTATTGGTCACATCTGTGTGCGTATGTGGGTGTGGAAAAGGTGGTCTCAACTTTCCCTGATTTGGCAAAAATCTCTGATTTATTTCATGATATTTACATCTGTTTCTTATAACGTTTGTGGTTTTGTTGGCAAATTAATGAGGACTGCAATCACTAAATAATGATGACAGAGATTTGAGTTTTAGACTTAACAACCTTCAAAACTGATGCAAATCTTGTCATTCTATTAAGTTTCTAACTATATAAATAGTAATTATATGTTGCATACTGACCTCATATGAGAAAAATGTAAAAATGTACGATTGTTAAGAATGGAAGCTAAATAAATCTACATTGCACTGACTGTAAAGCTCTAAAAATAATAAATCAGTGACTTGAAATATGACTTTTGTCTATACTGTGCATTTAAAAATGCAACAAACACTAGCTTTTGCTCATTTTGCTAATGTACAGTCCCCCTGTAATGTGCTCCTTTGAGGGTACACCAGCTTTGATAATGAAAAATCTTTACATAATTATAATGGCCACATTACTGTGAAGCATACATTGCCCACATTGAGAAGCAACACATGTATTCATCGCTTTGTGCCCATTTAACTGCCGATTATTTTTCACACATGTACTGCCCCACCAAAATAATAGCAACATTCTGTACACATCTGATATCTCAGTGAGAAGATAATAAAAGTCATAATAGCCACAATAATGTGTTTCAATTTGCTGCTGTCATATGCATGAAATGGCTCCTTACTACTTATATAAGTGACCATTTGGCAGTAGTCAAATAGTTGCCTTTACTTTTACACACAACATACCTCCTCATTCCTTCTCCTTTACTTAAAAGATGTTCACTATCCATGTCAATTTCAGAGGTTTCTGAAGGAAGTAAAATAAATACTGACTACAATAACATTTTTCAACTTGTTGCAACTGGGTACATATATGATGTCCACAAAGAAGCAATTTCAGTGATTTTGTCATGTGAGTAGTGTAACTATTCACTTTGTTCAGGCATAGCCATTTCCAAAACAAGGTAGCCACTTACTCATTTGTGGTTATGAGGAACATGAAAGAAATAGGGGAAAAAACACTTTACTCAGCTGCATTTACAGTATTTGTGTTTCCTTCTCCTGCTTTATTGCTTCATATTGTTTTTCTGCTACTTGTTCTCTAAAGTGTTCAATTGCATCTTTTCTGCTTCATTTATTACTGCTTGTTTTTAGCCTGTTTAAACTATAAGTGTAATTCTAAGCCTCTTAGTTTTGGTTTAAGCACTTGGGCTTTAGGGCTACCCCTTAGGTCTTCCTGGTCTCTCTCCCTCAGATTCTGACAAATATGAATGGAAAGTTTCCTACTGTTTCTCCTGCCAGCCTGATTGATATGGGCATCCTGAGACAATGTGGCAACTGCCTCATGTAAGCGGAGAATCTTCTACTACTACCACCTAGGAACACAATTTGTGAGAGATGCAATTACATTAAGAACCTAGAGTTTAAGCTCTCTCCCTCACAAGCCAGTATATCTGGCATTGAGAAGGTTGTCAACAAAATCACTACACCTCAAACACCACCCACAACTGCACAACACAAACCCACATATGTGGAGGTTCTTAAAAACAAACCCAAATAAAAGAGACCTCAGAGGCAAAAACACATGCAAACTCAACAACCCTCCACAGCAACCATAGTCCACACAACTGTTTCTCACAACCACTAAGGCCTAACCATAAACCCAAGATATTAGTCATAGGAGACTCCATTGTGAGACACACAGATGTGCCTCTCACCAGGCTGGATAAGTAGAAAGTCACGGTTAGTTGTTTGTCAGGTGCCAGAATCCACCATATCACACACGCACTCAAGTCTCTCAACAGGTATTGTTATGACTCTGTCATAGTCCATGTTGGCGTGAACAACTTGAGACATACCTCCCTGGACTATATGAAGAGAGACACGATTGAGCTCACTGAATATGTGTCCCAGGTAGGTATGTCCCTAGCCTTAAGCAGCATTCTGCCGTCACCCAGAATTATGCCTCAATACAAACAGAAAATGACTAACTTTAACAATTTGCTTTGCTAGATATGGCCTGCATCTGTCTTACTTGGCCTTCAGGATTCTGGCAAAGGCCCCTGCCTCCCCCATAGTGCCTTTTTTGGGAAAAGTCATGAGATCTATACTATCAACATAAAAATTTCAACAAAATGCAAATTAAAGATCATGCTGCTAAACGCTAGGAGTTTAAACATGAAACTGCACTCACTGCAGGCATTCTTAACACTGGATGATGCTGTTATTTATGCAGTCACAGAAACCTGGTTCAAAGCTGCAGAGAGCACCCCAGCCTTAGCTGGTTACTCATTCTATCATACATTTAGACCCCAAACTGTGGGCAGCAAAGCCAAAGGAGGTGGAGTTTCAATATATATCAAAGACACACACACCTCCAGGCTGGTCAAACAGTATGATGCACAGGAAACACTCCAGGTGCAGTTAACCATTGACAAGACCTCTATTCAAATCATAGCTAGTTACAGGCCCCCAAATTTGACTCAAGATGCCTACTCCACCTATCTGGACCTCTTTGAATCTATCAAGATTCAACCCTTTACCCTGATCCAGGGCGACTTTAACTACCCAACTATAGAATGGAAATTCTACTCATGCCAGAACACAAATGCCCAGAGATTCCTCAATTTTATCAATGCAAATGCCTTGAAACAGCTAGTTGATACCCTCAGAAAAGGTGATAATATCTTGGACTTGGTATTAACCAACATGAGTAACCACTACAGCACCCCTACAGTATCATACTCCCTGGTTAGATCCGACCATAAAGTGGTCACTTTCAAAGACACCATCTCTCCTGACCCCCTTCTAGCTAAGTTAAAACAAAAAAACTTCTCCAAAGCTGATTATAAACTCCTGAGGAATGATATAAACAGCTTTACAGCCCCCTACCCCTCTACAGGAACTGACACCAATGTCCAAATCTAAACCAAAGTACTATATGAGCATTTATGTACTGTAGATGCATAGAATCTGGAATAACCGACAGGACAAAATCATCCTCTGCAAGGAAGAGTAAACCTATCTGGTGGACATCTGCAATAAATAAACTATATAAAAAAGGAAAAAATTACTGTTGAGGACCAAGAAGGAGCAGGTCCCCAATTGGAAGCAATCTCTTCTTAGCCTGAACAAGCAAATAAGAGCACCAGTGAAATCCTCTAAAGCCAACTTTGAGTCCAAATTGGTCACATCTAATAGAGACAATCATAAGGTCTTCTTCACATATATCCACAGTCTCAAAGGACGCACTCAGATCTGTTCAGAACTCATGGTCAAGAACATCATGTACATAAATGCTGTAGATATAGCCAACCTACTGGCTGACATATTTAGTGAAAATTTCACCCCTCTGTCCTCCCCATCAATAAATCAGGACATCCCCAGTACCTGCCCCCCCTCCCCTTATCTCTACAGAACAGTTCATCACTGCCCTCTCAAATTCAAAAACACAGCCTCCATGTGATCCAATAATATCCCAGGCTGCATCCTACATGAACTCAGGCATGAACTTGCAGCACCATTAGGCACCCTATTCAGGCAAAGTCTGAGTACCCGATTTGTCCCATCCGAGTGGAGGACAGCCACTGTCATCCCTTTACACAAAGGTGGAGCGTCCACCGATCTGGAAAATTATAGATCCAACAGCCCAATTAGCCTGATCTGTAAGGCCATGGAATGGATTATCATAGATCAATTAACATGGACATTGGCAACCTCCAAACACTCAAAACTACACAGTTTTGGTTTGTCAAGGAGAGGCCATCTCTGTTAAAGCTGGTCAACTTCTTTTAGACAGTCACTAAAGCCATGAATGAGGGGATGATGGTGCACACTGCCTATCTTGATGTGGCCAAAGCCTATGACACTATTCCCCACTCTCTCAACTAGATATTAATCCAAATGTTACCAAATTAATCCAAATGTTACCAGATGAATAGCAAACTGGCTCACTGATAGAACCCACCTAATCAAAATAGGGGAAGCCACCTCAAGCAGTAGACCCGTAATGAGCGGCGTACCCCAGGGAGTTGTCTTGGGGCCTCTGTTATTCAGGATATACTTCTCTGAGGTGTAAGCCAAAGCCAGTGGGCTATGGCTGATCAAGTTTATAGATGACTGCAAGCTGGGTGCAGTCATCAATTCCCCAAGTGATGCGGATGTCCTCCAAGAGGGTCTCACCCAAACAAATTACTGGTGCCAGAAACATGGCCTCAAGCTGAATGCCAAAAAATGCATCATCATCCCCTTTGAGGAGTGTAATGTTCCCATATATTATCAGATTAATAACAACATGCTAAGCATGCAATCAGTCATGAGGGACTTGGGCACCCAGGTTGATAGCAACCTGACTTTTGACCACCATGTTGCTTCTGTTGTACAGAAAGCTTTCTACATGGCCCACCTCATAAGTAAGGGTATCTCATCCAAGGACAAGGAAGTCATAACATCCCTGTATTCCTCCCTTATAAGGCCAATTATTGAGTACAATGCCCCCTTTGGCATGTATCTCACAAACCACAAGCAGCAGCTGGAGACACCACAGAGGTTCCTCACCAGGAAAATCTAGGGCCTCAAACATCTACCCTACACAGATAGGCTAAAAACCTGCCCCTCTACTCAGTTTCATACAGACTCCTCAGAGGTGACCTCTGTCAGCCATACAATGCAATCTCAGACCCCACCTTGATGGGACAGCTGCATATCCGCAAGTCAAGCTCCACTCAAGTAACCTGCATGAGTGACCTCAACCTGGTCTGTGACATCAATAGGACTTGTTGGCAGGACAGTTTTGTGTCCCAGAGACATCCTCATCTGTGGATTAGACTCTATCTCCACCTCAAGCAGAGTACCTCATTATCCCTTTTTAAGTGCAACCTGGAGAAAATACACCACTGGGATTCCACCTGTGTCCCTGCTGGACAGGGGCTTTGGGTGCTGACTTGTCTAAACGTGGGCTAAACTCATGGCTAGGCTTATAAGGGCCTCAGGGCCAATAGCCTAGTAACTTCCAATGATCCTATGACTTCACTGAAGAATTCCACCTTGCTGCTCATAGACACCTAAACTGTCCCTAGATAAACAATATAATAAAATTGCTCTATAGTTTCACAGAAATCATGTATCCTAGGTATCAGGGGTAGTACCCTTCCGTTTACCCCATACAAAGTTAGATTGCATTGAATAACCATTTTTGTTCCTCATCAGATGGTAAATCATGATAAAATTAAAAATGGTCCCAGTAATCTGCTTCACTATGTTGTTTTCAGTCACTATATACTGTCCACAGCTTAATCAAACCATTGAACACATAACAGACCATGGAAAAAATATAAATATAAGAACAACAACTGGCTACTGAAAATAGTTTAATTATATAAGATGCATTTGAGTGTTTTATGTATGACTTCTTGAAGGCTATTTTGCCGAGGCGCCAGAGAGTGTATTCTCATTAAACTATTTTCAGTAGCCAGTTGTTGTTCTTAATCAAACTATTGCAATGATCACTTCAAGGTTGTAACTTCACTAACATTTGATTTCATTCACAGACTGCCCTTTTCTAAACAGCTCGCTGCTTCTAGTGATTACCTGAAATACACAATTGACAAAAGGTGGAAGAAATAATGCCCACAATAATTAATTTCATATTGTTGTTTCAGGCTTTCTACTCCTGCCCCACCCAAATCACAGTAATTATGAAAAAAGGAAGAACTATATTGAAAGAAGGAAGACTAAATTATGCTATAGGCAGTGTGTAATGTAACCATTGCTCACCATGTATGTGGCTTCTTTGAGTACAATAAAAAATGCACCTGTTTAAGAAACTGCCTCAGAAAATCCACACATTTGATGTTCCTGGTAGTCAATTGTCTAAAGATTTATGATGTCTGATGGCAAACATTCCCACCAACTGCTGTGAAGATACCCTTAAAAAATAAGTCATCAGACATGATCTTTTGTTCAAATGATCAAATGAAAACTCTACTTTTCAAAGAACTGCTTTTACATATTGACCAGTATTTCAGTTGTAGATGGGATAGAAAACAAAAGACTTCATATGGAAAGTCTCTTGACGGAAAACTATAACAGTACCTGTAGATGCTGTTTCCACTCGCTTGCCATTGATGACTAAATCCTGAGAAGGAAAAAAAAAAAACTAAAAAAAAAATCTATAATTTATACATCTTTATGCTGCTTCCCTGCAGTTAGAATTCCCCAAGGTCTGAATAACAGTTCCAGACAAAAAGGAAGAAGACAGCAGTGGCTTAGAGATGGTGTACTCCATAGAAGTTAGAGAGACTTCAAACACAAATAGAGCTCGTCTTTCCTTTTCAAAAAAAAAGTTGAAGAATGCAAATAAAGTGCTGTTGATGTAATGCAGCTTTTGAAGAAAGCAAAAAACTATAAACGGCTTTGTATTTAAATAAACTGGTCTTCATTCTGCATGTCTAATGAAATACATAACCATTTGTAATTTTAAATACATAACACATATAAGCATTACAGACTTTAAGAAATGGTGAGTACTCCTTACAGAAGCACGAATAAGAATGGTCAGAATTTGCAAGGCAGATAGAAAGCAGTGAAATGGCACATACAGGAACAGATTATAAATTACACAGGACACATTGCTTGCAGACAAAAGTATACACATGTAGATATTGCAAGACGTGCTACAGAGGCCATGTTGATTAAATTAAGGCCTAGTATGGACAGCAGAAGAAATCAGGAGGGACAAAACATTAATTAATGAGATTTTAAGTGCATGAACTATATTAAACAGAGTGTCTTCAGTGTTATGTGTTTTCCTAATATCTCTTGGAATTAGGGTTTGCCAGTTGTGGTTTGAATATTTGATATTCTGATTCTTTGCTTGGACACAGGAAAAAAAATATTTGATATGGATGATCACCCTGTTAGAAGCCTATTTTCAGGTTACTCAAAAATATTTTCTTAAGAATAGATGCCACAGTAAAAATCTAACTTTCATTTATTTAAACTTTGACATGACATGAGTTAAAATTGTCTGCTATGTCATCTCTTATTTGAGTGGTCTTGTTTCACCTGGGCTCCAAACCAGCTATTCTACATTAAGAAGGTATTTTCTGTACCCTTGTGGCAGAAGTATGCTGATCTAACCTGCCTTGTGTTGGAGATTGCTGGTTGGAGGCTTATTGTGTGCTTTTTTTATTGGTAGTTAGCTTAAAACTTGTTTCTGTTTTCTCACATTTAAGTCTAGCATTTGCATGATGCTGCCCTTCATGCAGCGGTGGTTAGCAGTGCCCCTGTATAGATGCAAAAGCCTAGAAGCTCAGTTTTCCCCTAAACAGCTGTCAGTGAAACTCTTCTAAGCTTTTCTGCTACTCTAGGAGCAAATCAGGTGCACGCTCAACAGTGTTGCTTTATTGAACTATCTTAGCCTACACAAAGTATAGGTCTCCTCTTGTAGTCCCGGCACTATGGACACAGTCCTGTCAAATTAACCCATTCCCTTCACTAATAAAACATACAGTAAGAGTCTGCTGTCATAGATGGGCAGTTTGCCATCATCTCTCTCTGGCCAGAATGATAGGTATGGGCATCCTGAGGCAATATTGCAATTCTCTCATGTATACTGACGGCCACGTAATCCTGAAACAAATACTTTATGTGTGAGATGTAGTTACACTATGAAATTGGAGGCCAGACTCTCACATAAGGACAGACTGAATGCCAAACATGTTGTCAACACATGCATCCCACAATAAACAAGGTCATGCCACATAAACCCACATATGCGGAGGTACTCACTTGCCAAATGATCAGAGGCCTCCCAAATGGAAACCACTTACACACAACAGTGGGGAAAAAAAAAAACACAACACATAATAACACACACCAGTGTCTCAACAAATAAGCCTATAAGTCGTAACACCACAAAACCTAACGTATTGGTCATAGGTGACTCCACTGTGTGACCCACAGATGTTCCCCTCACCAGGCTGGATAAGGAGCGGGTTGCGGTTAGCTGCCTGTCAAGTGCCAGAATCTATCAAGTCACTCAAGCACTCAAATAATTCAACCAGAAGTACTGGTATGACCCTGTCATAGTCCACGCAGTGGTGAAAGACTGATATGTACCTCACTGGACTATATGAAGAGAGACATAACTGAGCTCTCAGATTATATGTCACAGACAGGAATAAGCCTAGCTTTAAGCAACATTCTACTTTCTAAAAGGATGATGCTACAACACAAACAAATAACTGGTGTCAGTCCATGGGGATCCAATATCTGTCAGCCTAAGAAGACATGGTCGACAGGCTACTCTGATTTGCCAGAGATGGTCTGCACCTGTCTCCTCTAGGCTTCATATACTAGAAAAGGCATTAACCACCCCCTATTGTGCCTTTTTAGGCAGTGTGAAAATAACCTACCACCCAACATAGCAAAATCCTCTCCAGATAAACTCAAGTTACTACTGCTGCTAGGAGACTAAAGAAGAAAGTGCACTCTCTGGAAGTACTCCTCACTCGGGAAGATGCTGACATCTGTGCAGTCACTGACACATGGTTCAAAGACACGGAAAGCACCCCTGCCATACATGGCTACAATGCCTTCCATATGTTCAGACCACAAACTGAGCGTGAAGGAACCAAAGAAGGAGGTATATCCATCTTCATCAAGGATAAGTGCACCTTGAGACTGGTCAAACAGTATGACTCTTTTTAGCTACTCAATGTCTAACTAACTGTAGACAAAGCCCCCTACAACATCATAGCTATAGGTTCTCCACCATAAAACAGGAAAAGCGTACTGCATACCTGGATTTACTGGAGTCACTTTCCATGCAGCCTGACACCTTACATGTGTGATTTTAATTATCCTACCATTAACTAGGAAACATATACAACTACAAACATGCTGGCTCAGAAGTTATTGAACTTAGTGCAAATGCTCTGAAACAGCTAGTCAACATGCTTATAAGAGGCTCAAATGTCCAGGACATACTAGTCACTAACATGGGAGAGCATTGCACCCCCAATGTGATGTCCTCCCTAGTAAGTCTGGACCATGAATCAGTCTCATTTGATGTAATTATAACACCAGATACCCCATCAAGCTAAAAAAATGCTTAAGAAATTTTCTAAGACAAATTACCTCCTACTAAATGATGAAGTTTCAAAGCCCCCTCTAATGCAGATAACATGGATTCCTATGCAGAGGTGAACACCAGTGTCCTGTATGAACTCTTAAGTGGTTGTATAGAATTGGCTATGCCTGAATGGACTAAAACCAGGTCTTTCCAAAAAAACAAGCGATCCTGGTGGACCCCTTGTACAAACAGGCTATACAACAAGAAAAAGAAACTAATGTCCAAGAATAAGAGGGAACTGGCTCAGCAGAAGAAGAAATCCCTCTCTTGCTTAAACAAACAAATTAGAGATCTTCTCAAATCCCCAAGAGCTAATAACAAAGCACAAATAGCCTCCCTAGCTAAGGATAATGACAAGGCATTCTTTAACTATATCCAAAATCCAAAAAGAATACACAGCTTTGTGCTGAACTGGCTGTGGATGGCACCACCCATACTCAACCAGAGGTAATAGCCAACATGCTAGCTGACAGATTTGGAGAAAACTTCAGCCCCCCTTTCCCATCCACTCATCTCCCAAAGTATGCCTGCCACCAATCCTCAGCCTATTATCTCAAGAGAGCAGGTCATTTCAGTGCTCTCCAAGACCAAAAACATGGCATCATTGGGAGCAAACAACATCCCAAGTTGACTTTTAAACAACTTAAAAAATGGCCTAGCAGATTCACTTTGATTTCTGTTTAACCACAGCCTGGGAATTGGCTATATTCCAGGGGAATGGAGGCCAGCAACAGTAATCCATCTACAAAAAAGGTGGACTATCAACTGTCCCTGGGAATTATAGGTCCATAAACTTGACTAGTCTCATCTGCCATGGAAAGAATAATTATGGACCTTATGGTGGTGCTGCGGTAGCGTTGTCACCTCACAGTTAGACGTTGCCCGTTCGATTCTCAGTTAGAGCATTTTCTGTGTGGCAACATGCGTGAATGGGCATTCCTTCGTTGAAGGTTGTGCATTAGGCCCGGCAAGCCAGCACATAAAACTCTACTGCCAATCATTAGCGGACCGGGGTTCCACTGTGGTGACCCCCAACCGGGAAAAGCCGAAAAGACACAAACAAACATTAATAAAGACATAGGTAATCTCCAAACTGTGGACCAAACCCAGTTTGGATTTGTTAAAGGTAGATCATGCCTGTTAAACATGGTTGACTTCTTCAAGAAAGTCACTGGGAGCTGAAAGTCTGACTGCTGAATCCTACACTAAGGCACCGTATGAGCACATCCACTAGTGCATGAATCATGCCATCCCAAATAGAACCAAGATACTCTCCTCCAAAGAAAGGAAGCCAATCTGGTAGTCCCCTGCCAGAAACAAACTATAGAACAGAAGGAAGAAACTGTTGCAGAAATAAGGAAAATCCCAGGATGCAAAAAACTCCCTTACTAGCCTCAGTAAGAAGATGAAATACCTCATAAAATCCTCCAAAGCTAGTTATGAAAAAAAAATTGCCAAAGATTCCGAAGACATCCACAAGGCATTCAATGGTTACATCAAGAATCTAAATAGCAATGCTCAGATCTGCTCTGAGCTACAAAAGAATGGCATTAAATATACTTATCCCAAGGATATTGCCAATATCCTGGCAGATCGATTTAGTGCCAACTTTACCCCCCGTCACCCCCTTAAGGGCCCATCTCAATACCAAAAGATTGCCAAATTCTGGTAATCATGGCCATACAGGTAGAAACCGCACTCTCCAAAGCTAAGAATACAGCACCCATGGGACCAGATGACATCCCAGGCTGTGTACTACATGAACTACAAAATGAACTGGCACCTCACCTAAGTGTCATGTTTAATCATAACCTTACCTCAGGCTTCATGCCCACTGAGTGGCACACAGCTACAGTTATCCCACTCCACAAGGAGGGATCCACCTTGGATCCCGGGAGCTACCGTCCAATCAGTCTGACGAGCCTGATCTACAAGGACATGGAACGCATTATCATAGAACTTATAAACAAAGACATTGGCAACCTTGAAACACTGGTCCCTACCAAGTTTGGATTTGTGAAGGGCCGATCTTGTCTCCTGAAACTGACTGATTTCTTCGAATCAGTCTCCAGAGGTGTGGACAAGGGTAAGGCTGTCCAAACAGCCTATCTGGACCTTGCCAAGGCTTTCGACACCATCCCCCACTCTGGAATCATTGATAAACTTACTAAGCTGGGCATAAATCCCTACATCACTCGATGGGTTGCCAACTGGCTTACTGACAGAACCCAGACTATAAAAGTAGCCAACTCCAAATCCAGCTCCAGACAAGTGATAAGTGGAGTACCTCAGGTTTCAGTCCTGGGACTGCTCTTGTTTGGCATCTACTTCTCTGAAGTACAGGCCAACACTAAGGGACTCTGGCTAACAAAGTTCACAGATGAATGCAAACTGGGAGCCATTATTGAATCCCCTAATGATGTGGATATTCTACAAAAGGGCCTTACAGAAACAGATGCTTGGTGCCAGAGCCATGGGCTCAAGCTTAATGCCAAGAAATGTAAGTTATCTCGTTTGAGAAAAAACATGCACCCATGAATTACCACATAGCTGGCAGTACACTAAACATCGAAAGTGTGATGAGAGACTTAGGGACACAGATGGACAGTGGTCTCACCTTCAATAACCACATCACCACAACAGTCAGGAAATCCTTCTATGTGGCACACCTCATCAATAAGGGCTTTTCATACAGAAAAAAGGAGGTCATTGTCCCACTGTACTCATCCCTCATTAGACTCATTATAGAGTACAACACCCTGTTTAGTATGTACCTCACAAGACATCTGCAACAGCTGGAAAGGCCGCAGAAATACCTCACTAAAAGAATCACAGGCCTAAAGCAAATGCCCTATGCTGACCGTCTAAAAAACTCCAGCTATACTCTGTGGCATATCGTCTACTCAGAGGCAATCTCTGCTTAACATGCAAGGCCATGTCAAACCCTGAGCTGTTGGACATGCTGCACTTAAAGAAATCCCAATCCCTCAGAGCCACACGCTCCAGGGATCTAAACCTTGTCATCCCAATGAACAAAACATGCTGGAGAGATAGGTTCCTGACCCAGAGACTACCCATACTCTGGAACAAACTGCCCATACATGGCAAGCAGAGAGCCTCCTTGGCCCTCTTCAAAAGGAACCCTGACGATTGGATGGGAGATAGTAAATTCACCCTGGGGATCATGTCAGTCGCCCTGCTTGACAGGGGTCCAGGGAAGTAAATATTGTGGGTAGAAATATCCAGGGAATTGTTATGGCTAAGCTTGTATAGGCCCTAGGGCCGATAGCCTACTACCAACCTATGAACCTCTGAACCTATGAACCAAAGCCCTGGACGAGGGAAAGACAGAACATACCACCTACCTTGACCTAGTCTTGGCATATGACACCCCCACCCTCACCCCCACTAAGCTATGAAAGTCTTACAGTTGGGAATTAACCTCTACATTACCAGATGGGTAGCCAAATGTCTCACCGGCAGGACACATAGTGTCAAAGTGAGTGACTTCACTTCTAACAACAGACCAGTCACCAGTGACATACCACAGGGTTCTGTGCTGGCCCCCTTACTGTTTGGAACTTATTTCTCATAAGTCCAGGCAAACTTGAATTGCTTCTGGCTGACCCAGTTAAGTTTGCTGATGATTGCAAACTGGAAGCAATCATTGAGTCCCCCAACAATGTGAATATTCTACAAACAGGGTTAACTCAGACAAATGATTGCGGACAAAGCCTCAGATTAAAGCTAAATGGAAAAAATGCATTATTATTCCCTTTTGGAAAGCTGACATCCCTGCTAATTACATTACAGATAGCACCCCCCCAAGTGTATACCCAGTGGTACATGATCTGGGTAATCATGTGGATAGTAATCTGAATCATGACCACCGCATATCCACAGTAGTAAGGAAATGGCATATGGCATATCTTATAAGTAAAAGTATTGCATCTAGATTTAAAAATGTTATAATTCCATTATACTCAGCTCTCATCAGACCAATAATTCAGTACAGCTCTCCTGTTTAAATGTACCTCACCAGATACCTGCAACAACTTGACTGACCACAGAGGTTTCTCACCAAGAAATTACAGGGTACACAAAACAAGTCTTACATGGAAAGACTGAAAACCCTGTCAATGAATTCTGTCTCCTACAGTTTGCTAAAGGGTGACCTGTGCCTGGCTAACAGGGAAGTCTCTGACCCAGCTCTGATGGAATGCTACACATTCATAAATCAAATTGCAGGAGGGTCACACGCTCCAAGGATCTTAACCTAGCCTCTGACATGAACAGGTCATGCTGGAGAAATAGATACATTTCCCAGAGACTGCCACTTCTCTGAAGCAATCTTCTAATTCATGTGAAACAAAGCTCCTCCCTGACCCTCTTTAAATGCATCCTAGATCAATTGATGGGTGTCCACAAATTAATTCCTGGGGTGGTGCCCATATCCTACCTGGAGAGAGGAAGTCAGTATTAATTACCACAGACCCTTACCTCTGCGAACTTCAGCCACTTAGCCACCAACAGCTGGGCAAACTCAGGATAAATACGGCTAGGCTTGTAATGGTTCTAGGGCCATTAGCCTAGTAACCTTCTATGAACCTATTTAGAAATGATAACCAAACTTTTCAGAGTATTAGAAGTAAAGTACTCCTTCTAGGAAAGGAAGAAGGTTAAAGTCTTTCTTTTGACAGATGGTGTTGTGGTGTACTTATATATAGAAAGGGACTTGAAATGCCATTTCAGATGCTTGCATAACTTTTTAGAAACTCTGGATGCAACTATAATCTGTTCTAAGAAAAAAATCAATTAGTCAATGAAATTTGCTCTCTAAAAAGACATTTTAAAAATATTACCATCTCACTGGCATGTTGCTGTTTCCATTTATATGGAAATTACATGTGTACATCCACATTTTCAACAACATTTTAAGGTGACATATTAGCCAAAACTAAAGATTGCTTAACATTAATATTTTCTTGCTTAATATAGCACAGAAGTGTTACATCAATTTAAATGTTCATTTTGCCTCTGGCTGTATATAACATCAAGTTATTTCCAGTAGATCTCCTCAGGCATTCTATATAGCAATAAACATATGCTCAAAATCTTTATTTACTGTTACAAAAAGGCAGGAGCCTCTTTGCATAAGATGGCATTGACAGTTGAGAAATAAGAATTTTGTTTTGTAAAATTTCTAATATATTGTAAGACTACGTAGCTTAGATTGGTCTACTTCAACCAAATGCTTTACTACAAGTCTTAAAGGAAAAAGCCAGCCTAAATGATGATCACCTGTATCAGAGTTCGCTCTGCGTGAGGCAGGACAAAATAGATAATGGCTGTCCATTTAGAACAATGTGAACTAATTGCTGGGTGCTGGCCTAATTTGGAATGAAGGACGGTTTCTAGAATTAATTGCATTGAGCAGCCATGTGCAACCAGCAGATATAGATAACCAGATAAGGGCTTAACTGAGGCATACTCTGGACCTTAACAAAACATAAATCAGCTACTGCAGTAACTGTGGCATAATTCATACACTGAATGCAAAGAAATTCACTTCTTGAGGAGGGAAACTCCATTTTTATTTCTAAAGTCAGACAAAAGGTGGGTAACCCACGTCTGTTTGGTGGAAAATTTTTGTAGAGAACTGCCGAACCTCAAAACAGATCCAGAGGAAGGCTTAATTAAAACCTGGTAAGAACAATTACATAATCACATAAGTCTGGATGCCTGGAAAATAGTTATTTTAACCAGCAGGTATTCTATGATATTTGGACAAATTCAAATTTTGGGATGGAAGTTTCATCATGAGTATTTTTATATTCTGAACAGATTTCGCAAGATGTTTCCAAGCAGAACTATTTAACATTTGAAATGCAGTTCTGGGAAATAGGAGGCTGACGTTGAATACTTGGCAGTATAGAAAAAGGAAATACTTTAAAAATGAGTTCATGGATGTTTTGGAATATTTATGGATTCAAAACATGACTTGAATACTCCCGTCTTGTATTATATTACCACAAATTTAGATGCTGACTGAATAAGAATTGAATTTATGTCCAGTATGTCTAGCCAAAATGCTATTACTAGATACTTTTAAGCAATGGCAGCTGGTGAGTTCAAAGTAAGGGGTGTGGAGGTGGGTGGGGGGGCTGCAGGAATGAATGGGACTAATTGGAATGGGGTGGGGCTCTACTACAGTATGTCAGTGGCCATTATCTGCATTTAAATAACAGATGTGGTAATTCACATTTGTTGACAGACTACCTCAGTATGTACCTACTCATAATTGCCAATGTACTATATTCACATCAGGTAGTCTAACTTGCAGTCAGTAAGGCAAGCTTTAAGTGAAATGGAGTCCTAGGCAAAGGACTTCATGGGCTCTCCAATGCACATTATTCTTCCCCAGTGCCTGTCCCATGTTTTTTCCTCATATGGCCCCACACAGTCCAGATAGATTACTTTTTTCTTCTATTTTTACAATTTGTCTTACTTGCTAGCTTCAACCCTTCCTTTTACAAATCCCTCTGGCCAAGACTATACTATAACAAGTCTGTAGGATGTAACTGAATTAAGCCAGGTGTCTGGAGGTTATAGGGTTCTAGATGCTCTGAGCTGTATCTTAGAGCTTTTTTTACAAACTTTTCATTTAATTATGGCCTGAACAAAAATTGACAAGTAAATACCAGCACTGTGGCAAAGTGGGAATAAAGCTCTAGCTATGGATCAGTGAACCCAGGTTTGATTAGCAGCTCATGCCAGATATGTGTATGTGTGTGTGGGGGGGGGGGTTGTCTGGGCACATTTGCAGTGAGGTGTGCTCCATATAGAAAATAAGCCTTCAGACATACCAAAGCAAAGACAAGTGGAGGACAATGGTAGGTCATAAAAAATCCTTCCAGCATGCATAATGCAGAGCTGTGATGTCCTGTTCTTCTTGTCATCCCTGACTCTTAACAGATTAAGTCCAGTGGGTATAGTCCTGGAAAATGAGGAATGTTACCAGGATTCTATGATGGTCTGTGTCACTTTTTTGTTAGGACATGAATAAACGAGTCTTCATGGTTCTGTTCTAACAGCTTTACTTTATACAAACACATCACTATAGAGGCTTACTGACTATAACTTAAGTAACTTATATACAAACTAACAACTGTGATCATACATGCTCACTATCTGGCTGCTTCTGCAAATGGCACTAGGGCTTTCACGCGTCGTAATTTATACGTGCATGCACAGCCTTGCATGTTTCTTAAAGATATAGCACACACACGTTACACTTCGATCTACAGTCTCCTGCACGAACGAAAAAAATCACAAGCAAAGAAAGAAATTCGGGCATATTTTTTCCTTTACAGGAAAATTAAGCTGTGTCTGCAGTTTAATGAGCATTTCCCCAATAAACTAAAAAGAGAAATGCAAGGATATATAAATCCTGTCTAGGAATACTGCCTGTCTTCCTACCCCTCCAAAAAGGGATAGTTACCTTTTGTATACCCTGTTCGTGTTACATTGCAATGAAACTAAAAGTATAAATGGCCAGAGTAAAATATTATACAGCTGGAAAAAGAAACAAAAGCACATGGAATAAATCCACTTAGAGACAGTGATTACATTCACACGCCATACAGAAGGAATCACACCCAAAAACTGAATCAGAGAGCCAAGCACTGTCAGTTACTGAAAGTAACACTCTGCCAATGATCATTTACGGTTATACACATCCTTCTCAGATTGACACAGACAAGCACTTATTGATTACAATGCTAATGTTTAACTATAATAGAAAGTGAAAAAGATTATTGCTAAATTACTACTGTAGATATACTGCAAGCACTCTTCCACAAACACTCATTTTCGTTATGGACAATCCCCAAACTGATCAATTACAGCCACTTTATAGAACATACACACCTCATATATATGGCAGGTTTAAAAATAGCCATAGTAAAATATTACATCTGAATTCACACAAAACAAGTTTACTTCAAAGCCAGAATAATGACTGCATAACTTGTACAAATGACAACAGTGAACATTACTTTCTCCCACAGAAAACCCCTTTGGAATTTATCTTAACAGCTCACTGCCATCAGAATAAGTGCAAAACACTCCATCATTCCCACATACATCCCAACCTCTTATCTCAACAATCAAGGAAAATGTTAAAATGTAATGACAGACAAAGGATTAAAATTAGTGGCAGTTAACATGCTTAGCTTCCATTCCTAACAATCGTACATTTTTACATTTTTCTCATATGAGGTCAGTATGCAACATATAATTACTATTTATATAGTTAGAAACTTAATAGAATGACAAGATTTGCATCAGTTTTGAAGGTTATTACGTCTAAAACTCAAATCTCTGTCATCATTATTTAGTGATTGCAGTCCTCATTGATTTGCTAACAAAACCACAAACGTTATAAGAAACAGATGTAAATATCATGAAATAAATCAGAGATTTTTGCCAAATCAGGGAAAGTTGAGACCACTTTTCCACACCCACATACGCACACAGATGTGACCAATAATCATAGCCACTTGTACGATTGTGATACTTCACCTCTAATCATGTACAGCAATTAAATGAATAAACAAATGCATAAATAACTTGCACACAGGAATTTATTGTTTCAGGTCAGTGCCTTTAGAATACAGTATGCAACACATTTTAGTAATTACAATAGTAATTATATGTTGCATACTGACCTCATATGAGAAAAATGTAAAAATGTACGATTGTTAAGAATGGAATCTAAATAAATCTACATTCCACTGACATAGTTCTCCATGGCCTTAGAATGTGTCAGTTTAGGAGGACCTTGTGGCATAAATAGATAAGGCCCTGATTATGGCCCAGCTGATCTGAACTTAATTGGTGGATTTGGTCCTTGAAATGATCTTTGATTTGTCATGCCGTCTTAGGGATGGAAGTGCTGAGCCCAATCTACAGCTGTCCTAACCATGGGACAGTGTAGGAATGCAGTTATGGGGTGGGTAGTGTCAACTTAGCTGCTACTACTTTAAGTATGACTAACAGCTGCCATAGTTGTGGTTAGGCCTGGGAGAACATTTGCCTTAATGGTTATTTGAACTGCTCCCTTCTTCCTGAGCTTTGCATTCTGACAAAATCATAGTTTGATATTGTTCTCACCATGGTCTAAAACTGACTGGCCTGTAGGGCTCTCACCAAGTCTAGGGGACAAATGATGCATGCCTATTACCTCAGAGGACATAATGGGATAAGAGGTAAAGTAGTAGAGCCACTGTGACCAATTATCTAGGCAAAGATGTTTCAGGCTGCCAAACTGCATTATACTCAGAATATATTAGGTATGAATATAAAAGATCTCCTCAAGGTGGTAGAGTAGAGCCCTTAACCAGAATCTGTGTTTATTGCGATGTCCTTAGAATTAAAACAAATCATAGCTGTTTCACCAGACAAGGCAACATTTCAGTTACTGCATATGATAAAGCTTAATTACCATTAACTGAGAAATGTAATGTGTTGCTTCATAAATTAGGTCAGAGATGCTATGGAATCCTTAGTCAGAATAGCATTTTGAGTGTGTTTTGTAGACAATTATCTTCTTTGAATTACGTGAATCTTTTATTATGAACTGCTTTACAGAAACTGGCATATCGCATCTTATCCCATCCAAGCCCCCAATCTGGCAGTTGGCAAAGAGAATTAACACTATGATCTGTTAATGAGCTACTTTTGTGGTACATGGTTTGATTTATTCAGCCTTCAATTACGTACTGTATGACTTTGAGCAAGTCAGTTAACCAGACACTGCTTTAGGGTGATTGGAAATTTGGGTTAGGCTCATTAATGGTCTCCTGGATTGCATGCGTAGTAACTGCCTATGCAATCCAGAAGACCATTAATGGATCACATGCCTAGTAAGTACCTAAGTACCTGTGAAACTATAAACCCATCTACATTTGTCAAACTGGTGTTTCACAAGGCTTCTGTGGTTATAGCCTTGCATTACAGTCAGTTTCTTTTGAGTGGGTATTTGACATATGCTCAAAAGGCTGAATGAAGGCAATGACAAAATGTGTATGCACTAAGTTCCCATTATACTAGGAGTAATGTCCACAAATAAAATACCCTAGGGAAGCCAAGTCTGTTCCAGAGGTGAGAGGCTGGCATAATAGTTTACTTACAGACACAAGGTACAGGGTTTGATTTTCACATGGGGAAATTAGCTAGGCTTGAAATGGCCCAGAAGGGCAGTTAGCCTAGTACTAACCTATGAACCAGAGGAGGGGGATTCCTTGAGAAAGGTATTTATCTCACCAAGAGTTTTTGCTTATATCTCAGTAGAGCTCTAGATCTTCTGTGTGAGTGTTCTCGGTGTTACAGATTTTGTAAATGCATAAGAGGTCACAAATGACTGGGTCTATACAAACATTATAGGCAAATTAGAGGTCACCCCATAGAAACTGTTCAAGACAAAGAAGAGAGATAATCAAATTGCATTCAGTGTGTAGACAGGTACCTATCAAATAAAGTTTTTTATTCTGTCACAGATCTAATACGGGATGAGTAGAGAGGAATAATAATTTCCTTGGACCTAGAAGATATGCCTTTAATGACTTGACTCGCTGGATCTGACAGAAGGACATTTTGGCAACAGTATGTATATATATATATATATATATATATATATATATATATATATATATATATATAAATATTTGTGTGAGTGTGTGTGTGTGTGTGTGTGTGTGTGTGTGTGTGTGTGTGTGGTTGTCAAAAAAAGAATTCATTGTCTACCAAAATGTCCTGGTGCTTAATAACAACAATCAGTTTTGGGAGGGGTATCATCTTTATTGTACGTGCATGGATTCCAGTGTTTCCCAAAGGATGTAATACTGTATGTTTTAGAATTTAGCTTTAGGCTTTACATGTTGATCATTTTGGAGGTTCTGTGAGTGTTTATGAGAGTTGATGATATCTCCAAGTTGGCAGTCATATGCAAACATGGCCAACCAAAAACCAACATCTAAAAACATGGTCAGCCACAGAGTCTTAACATCAGCTTCAATGTCAGAGAAGTAAATAAAAAAATAGAAGCAACCCTAGCATGATCCCTGGAAGCACCACTATTAATGAGTCTTTTAGAGGACATCATGTCACCAGTCCCGATTAACTGAGTTTTGTCAGTGAGACAGTTCATTGTCCAGTGGGTTACATAGGGAGTTACTTTTAATTCAGTTAGTTTGTTGATAATCCCAGAATGTGGAATTGTATCAAATGCTTTCACCACATCAAGGTAAGTGGGCTGCACCGATGTGCCAAATCCAATGTCTAAGTGTCTTTTTCAATAAAATCTAATATATTTATTAGGCAGATCTTCATTTTGTTTGAAATTTGCCAATTTCTTTGTTTAAGTGTCTCATAAACAGCTGGGAAATATTTTTCAAAACTTTTGTTGACATATTCTGGCATCACAGCTTGTTTTCAATGAGAAGTTATTTAACCCCTTCTGAAAAGGTTGAATGAAACTAATGTCCAGACTATATGTGCACAAAGTGCACATTACATCAGAGCTATAACAAAATCACAAATATTTCACTATACAAAGCGACATTTGTGTTTCTGAACATAAGGTGAGACCTAATGTCATGAAATGAAAATATATTGTTACCATGATTGAGAAACAATGAAATAATTAAATGTAAAATTACATTCTTAAGTGGCATTGTATCCAGATATCTTACTTGCAGTCCTTGATTTTTTTATTTTTTTTTTTGTGTTCTACTCAGGAGTTCTGGCACATGTTTTTTTATACACAGCTAAGAAATGCAGGATTTTTTTTTTTTGCCATAATCAAACATTATACCTAATTTCTGTTTAGGGGCCAGTTGCACTCTACTGAAAAGACTAGTTGAAACTAACATCCTGAATATATGTGCACTAAGTCCTAATTGCAAAATAAGTAAAATAACATAAACGTTTCAACAGCCAAGCCAGTATTTCTGTTACAGCATATAGGATAAGGCCTAAATTACATGTGCCAATAAAAGCAGCATGCTGCTGTGTAAATCAGGATAGACTTGGAGTGAAATCCTTCAGGTTATAATGGCATTCTTGAATTCCTTTTGCACACAATATCTTATTAAAATTATCTGATTCTTTTAGCTGTGTTAAGGTGCTAACATATGGATTTTTGCTTGTATTCAACTAGCAAATCCAACATTTCAGAAGACTTTTGTTATTACACTCTGACATTTTTTTAGTTTCCACCATGTATCTGTTTGGCTGCTGCACAAATTGCTGAGTGCAACTAATATCGTGCACTAAGTCCTCATTATCCAGAAGTAAAACTTCAGAAATATTTCACAAGGCATGGATGTTAATGCATACAGAAGAATGAGGCCTAAACTTCATGTACTGAAAAATGCAGTTGATGCCATGCAAATCAGGGATGAGACGTAATGAAATCCTTTGAAATAGAATGGCATTATTGAGAGTGCCATTAGAATTGCCAGAGGAATAGTGAAGTGGTAGAGACATCTGTTCTGTTTGTTTGTGGGATATGCTCATTGCAAATGCCTTCAAACTATTTCAAGACAGTATAAACCACAGATAACAAAACATGTTTCAGAGGGATTTCCTTGGCAGATTTTGGCATTAACCTCTTCTCAAATGTCTAGATTAATATAAGACTTAGCATATGTGTACACTAAGTCTGAATTATAGCAGCAATACAATTCCATGCATTTCAAAAGAACAAAAAAACAATTATAAAAAAATGGTGAGGACAAATTCAGGGTTCAACTACACTGAAATTAATGCTGGCTGAATAGCAGTCTAAGCTGCATTTTTAACTGAGCACTCTGTTTAGGTCTGAAATGTAATTGTTACTGATGTGACAAATATTTTGGTTCAAATGCCTTTAATGACACAATTTAATATTCTGAGTTTTATATTCTTTTTTAACTCTGAATATCATGCAAACCTTTTTCTAAATATTCAACATACATTAGCAGCATAATATACTTCTCCACAGAGTTGCTGCAACATCAAAAGTAAAAAAAAAAGTCTAGGAAAATATCTCATCAAAAATATCTGATAGTTATCTAGAGATAGTTAAGTGTAGATATGGTTTATCTAGATATAGTTATAGACAGACTTCATTAGTAAATAACAAAATCCCATAGCCATTATATACAGTGCTGGAGATATGATGCCAAATTCAGCATGGAGCTGCAGTGAAACAGTTGAGGGTAGAGTAACAATCTTATTTGATTTTTTTAGCTAGAACACTTGATACTTCTGCAAAGTTTTAAAATGAAGTCTGAAAGCATGAGTGAGATAATGCCTTTTGTAGATGGAAAATGAATTCTTTAATTTAGAAGCCGTAACTCATTTTGCATTATGCACACTTTCATTTGTGAGTGCTGTGCTGTAGCACTTCTGCTCAATATACAGACTAACAGCCAAAATACCTCATTACTATGGTGTCATTACATCAGATATAAAAATCCTATATATATTCCATTAGCACTCTATTTGCAATATGCTATAGACATCAAGGACTTGACAATTCCTATCCTCAGGCTGTATCCCCTTTCACTAGGCCAGTTAGTACCAGGGTAAATTTACGAGTGCCCTTCCAGTCATACAGGCTCTGCTTGAAGTATGATAATATATTGCACTGTTTAACTTGCAGAGGCAGCACACTGACAAGATGGAGAAGGTGCTGCTTAATGAGGCTCTCTTTTCACCACATTCTATTTATCTGCCAGTGAAGATTTATGCTCTTGGTTTTACAGTTTCCTGATATATTAGAAATGCACAAAAATATAAGTTGAAGGTCAACTGATTATTTAATAGCATGGTAGGTGAGGCACAGATTGCCCTCAAGGGTGTCTAAGATACCAGGTAAAGAGATGGAGGAGCTTCTAGCGTGTCTTGGTAGCTAATGGCATTTACGTCTGAAACTTTCTTAGTAACCTCTTTGATTATCTGTTGTGTTAAGTGAGTTGCATCCCAATGGAGGCATTGTACTCTATAATTGATCTAATGAATGCTGAATATATGCAAACAATGACATCTTTAGATCTGCATGAGATACCCTTGGCTAAGTAGACGGATTTCTCACTAGAGTTACCACATGATGATTGAAGGAGAAGGAGCTGTCAACTCTAATACCCCAATCTCGGACTATGTTTTCATTTAGTAGTATAGCATTTTCTATTAGATATGTTGAGGGCAGAGGTTGTATGCCAAATAAAATTATACTACTTTTTTTTTGCATTTAATTTGGACCCATTTTCAGTGCACCAGGTATTAACTATTGTTTTTTCTGAAGAGTATAGATGACAGAGGAGGTCTTGACAATAACACTCACTTTTCAGTCATCTGCAAATGCATTTAACCAGATATCCTAATTCTCAGTTTGGAGATTAGAGAAGTAACTGTCGAAAAGGGAAAGTTTCCAAATGCAGAGCACTGGGGACTGTGCTGGTTGCCTTCCGATTTTTATATGAGACTTCTGCCACACAAACTATATCAATTCTATCTTTTAACTAGTTTATTATTCATCTTACTACATATTCATCAGTATTTAAAGGATTTTAGTCACATGAAATGTCTGTAATAATAATGTTGTTAAATGCTTTAGCTAGGTTGCATGACCTTTTCAAAGAAATTTGCTAGATTTAATGGACAAAGACTCCCTTTGATGAAATCAGCTGTCAGTGGTCTAACCTAATGATATTTTTGATATCATAATTGATAAGATTAGTTATAATACACTACATAGATTTGCTGGTAAGGCTGATGAGTCTATAATTACTGGTGTTCATACTAGGCACTCTTGTGGAAGGGTTTCATCACTGCAGTACCACATAATGTGGGTACAAATCCTGTTGTTAAGCTTAGGTTAAACAGGAGAGGATTAATAAGGGCATATTTGTCCGTATTTATTAAACATCCAGGTATGTTGTCAGGTCATGTAGAGGAAGTATTTCTAATCATAAGTAGCACATTCAGAACATGTTCTTTGGTGATAATAGGGCAAAGTAAGGGATGCTGGGATATATGGAATTTGTATATATATATATATATATATATATATATATATATATATATATATATATTCTTGGAGTGATGTTTGCATAAAACTTGTTTGCATTACATTGTCAATGTCTTTTGCATTAGGGTGTGTGGTCTTGTATAGGATACGTTCCACCCACTGTACTTCTGTTGGACTCTGCACACAAATCATGATGGATGGCAGCTTCGCCTCAATGGCATGGCTGTAAAGAAGCTTTAGTGAGGAGGTATTATTTAGTGTCGGAGTGAACTTTTGTTTGCTACAGCATGAAAAGACAATTATACAATATTTCTGCTGTAAACAATCATAAACTCAATCAAATTGCAGGCCACTGTGTATCGACGGCAGTGAGACTGCACCTGTGTGCAAGTCTTTCCTATTTGCCATGGTACAACAGTTACACAAATGGTGTAAATGTTGGGATCCGCTTGCATCCCCTCAGTATGCAACTGGAAAAAGATCAGCGAATTGGTGGGATATATTTCTTCTGTTCTGTTTTTTGTGGAATATGTCCATTGTAAATGTCTTCATACTGTTTCAAGGCAGTATAAATCACAAAATTCATAACGAAAATTGAAGCATTGGCTAATGAACTTAAGTTGATTTCCATAAAGCCTCTCAACATTCATGTTAGTTTGACAGCTGTCCATTTCCATATTGTACCAGAAAAGGAATGTTCCTGTAAATGCAATGAATGTGTCACTAAATAGGGGACCTGCATTGCCAATAAAATGCACAAAGCTTGGTGGTATGACTTCACCTTAAAAAGTATCCAGAGCCCTCAAAAGGCTACATGTCACATCCCGTAAAATTGTGCAATGATTGCCATGCAACACACGACACACATGAAGAGTATGTGTGTATGCTAACTTGTTGCATCAGAATTGCGTGCAAAGCACAGTTATCCATCTTGCAATATGACTATGTGTGCTATGAAAAAAAACATTTACATGACTTAATTTTCATATGTTAGTAAGGCTGTAGACTGTGGTATAACTTGCAAAACATGTAAAGATGTTGACATGAAGAGACTAATGAAATTAAATTACTGCTGAATAGTTTTGCAACCAACTACTCAGAGATTAAAAGTCATAGATAATGTATTTTGCACCAGATTTAATTTCATGAAAAACAAACATGCCATATGGGTCTGTCTTTCATCTTGTATACAAACTACTAATGCTGTGCACTACTGCAGGTGCATATAAAGGGTACTTGGACTGAAGTGGACACAAGTAATGAAGGACATGCACTGCTAAAGGTATCATCCAACACTAATTAGTCATAAATGCTACAGAAACAGGTTTGTTTTATGGTGAGGTGAGAGTTAGGTTGCTATACTGGAGATAATGAGGTAGAAAGATGTTGCAAAATCAGAGTAAAACTTTAGTATGCATTCATTTAAATAAGCAGGTACCTGGGCTGATTTTGAATGAAGTGCTATGTTTCTCTAAAGTTGGAAGCATGTTGGCAATGACTCCATCAGTGGAACTCATCCATTTATATCATAATGTAACATTTTGGCACAGTGGTCCAGTGGTTAAAATTGTTGCCACACAGCAAGAGGTTCTCCATTTCAATTATCGGCTGGGGTGCCAACTGTGTGGAGTCTGCATATTCTCCCTGCATTCACATGGGTTTCCTGTAGGTTCTCTGGTTTCCTCTCACATTCCAAAGACATGCATGTGGGGCATTTTCCCTGGGCCTCTGCTGAAAATAGGCTCTGTCCTAGTTGGACTTTCCTGGTCAATGAATGTTAAATGAATAAGTGTCTCCTCCTTGTATATGCCTCTTAAATTACACATCTCTATGTGCTGGAAGTATAACACCAATAATTTTCTCATATGTACTTCCCCTACACATGTATGTAAGTTAATTTTTGCTAAGGCATAGGCACAGCACATTAGCAAAGGAGTCAATTTATGAAAGCTTTGGTAAAAGTGTTCCATTATTCACACATGAGAAATTATGACAATAAGAAAAGGGGTATCATTCTTTTATCATCTGATCTAAATGCAGTACATCACATTAGTTAAGCACACATGATGTTAGGATGATGCTTGGTTTGTCTAGATCCACTGTGACTAATTCAGATCACATACAGTGTTTTACTCAAGGTAACATATAGCATTAATCATATTACTAGTGTACTGATATTGTTGTATTTACTTTATTTTAATGTTTGGCTATGACTGAAATGAAAGTTTGCTGCTGCTGTTCATATATAGACAGAAAAACAGATATTCTTTATTAAGAAGTTATACATTACACTCTTTTTTGATAATCTGTCCATGTACAATACCATTACATGTGCAAATTATCAATCCATGATATGAAACTTTGGTAAAAAAAAATATTGGCTTTGAGATTTGTATTACTCTTTTTTTCTCTGGAAGTTAAGACTCATTTAAAATGCATCTCATTTGGTTGTGGTAAATGTTGTTTAACAATACTGTAGCACTTGTGCCTGTCATGTACAATGAAAACAGCAGGCCTCTAATTCATTCTGAGGTAGTCAGAGGGGACTGTGCCATTATAAGTTTTGTTACATGACCTACTGGTTACTTACTAATGCTGATGCTCCTGGAAGGTGCATGAGTGCTCCTGCATAATTCCTGCACAGACACAGCTCCTGCATGCTATTTACCCCAATTGCAGGTGAAAACCATGCAAATGAGGTGAATTAGCAATCCAGGAAGCTGGCAGCCATCCGAGCAGGAGTAATGTAACCTGCAAAAATGTATTTGACTAGTAACCGAATACATTTCTGCAAACTACAAAACGGAGCCATGACAGCTCCAAATAAAGGGTGTATATAATGTGGAAGGCATGCCAATGGCCAAATATATGGCCATTGGCATGGAAAATCGTTTCAAAATAACAAAAAATATTTTTTTGGCCGATTTCAGCCGTTTAAGGGATCAGCCCGAAAATAAAACTAAAACCTTGCAAAAATCTTTTTGGGCAAAATCACAATTTTGCCATTATAGTCAATGACAGGCAGAAGACAACAAGGCCACTGAATAGTGGTTGCTAAGGGGGAAGGCTCAGTGTCAGACTTGTAACTAGGCATTAGCAGTCAATTCTATGCAAATGAGGGGAATGATACTGAATCACAGATTTCCCCTCATTGCTAGCCAGCACCCAACCATGTAGGTGCAGGAAAGCCATGGTGCAAGCCTAAGAGCTAACTGACATCATAGATGGGTGTGATACCAAGATAGAACAAAATATCGTCAAAAAACACACAAATAGTCTCAGAAACGCTAGACTTTTAATGAAGCTTTTGGCCTCTCAACCCTTCATCAGCATACATAATTCTCATTACTTCACATTTAAATAGAGGGAACAATTAAAAACACATGACCAAACCAACCAATAAAATTCAAGAAAACAACATATATACCTCTTTATAAAAAATATATAAAAAATTTTGGGAAATATAACAGTGTTAAAAACAACATTTTGCATCTAACATAACCTGTCTGCTCATCATAAAGCTACAAATATACTACTATAACTTATAAATTATTCATTTGTTGCTTTAATAGTATAGGTTTTATGCTGATAGCATTATTTAAACCAGGGGTGGTATCTGCCTGCAACCTTATTATCCACTCTAACTCCCTTATTTCCAAAAGGTTATTGACATCACCGCCCCTCATACCCACTTGTGCTGTATCAATACATCTAAATTTGAAACTATGTGTGTTAAACTCTGATATATGTTTATATAGAGCGTTGGTCTGTATCTGCCTATTAATTTCAGACCTATGCTCTATAATACGGTCTTTAAGCCTTCGTGTAGTCTTCCCTACATAGAAGGCATTACATAACGTACATGTAGCAAGGTATACCAGTTTTGTAGTATTGCAGTTAGCAGTGCAATAGAACTGAAATTTCCTGTGAGTGACAGGGTGCTTAAAATAACAGTCTACTTCTAAAATATCCCCACAGCATGTGCAATTATAGCATTTATAGGTGCCTAGTTTATTATGTACTGGACTTGATTGTTTTACAAAGTCCTTATAACACAACATATTCTTTAAAGCCTGATGGTTTCTATATGCAAACCTTGGTTTAGACCCTGCTAGGAGATTGAGTTCTGGCATGGCCATCAAAATTGGCCAGTTCTTTTCAATTAATTTGCATATTTGTTTTGTGTAGCCAGAGTATGTGGTTATATATCTTAAGGGTGTATCTTTTCTTAATATAGATGTAGATAACTCATAATCATCATTCACCATATCATTCAGAAATATCGGTTTATACTAATTTTTTCTACCTTGTGTTACCAATTCAATATTAATATTGATAAGGTATTCTGCATAGCCACTTTTCATAAACTCAGTTTTCATCAACGCTATCTCATTCATATATACTTGTTCTTCTGTTGTTAATCTACTTACTCTGATAAGCTGCGACTTCATTATGCCTTTAAATATGTGTGGTGGATGCATACTAGTGCTTTCCAAATATCTTATTGTGTGCACATCTTTTTTATGTACCATTGTTTGTATTATATTGTTCTTCTTATATAGGTTTACATCCAAAAATACCATCTCATTTAGTGAAAAACTCATTTTAAATCTAAAAAAACTTGTTGTATTATTGATATATGTAACAAATTCTTGAAGTTCTTCTTCCGTACCCTCCCATATGAAAAAACAGTCATCTACGAATCTGACATAACTTTTCACATGCTTACACAATACATTACTACAATTTAAGATGAATTCTTTCTCCCAATAATACAATACCAAATTCGCAAAAGTATTAGCAACAGATGTCCCCATAGCTACTCCTGTTAACTGCTTATATGGGATATCATCAAAAATAAAGATATTGTTGGATAATACCAGTTGTAAGAGTAAGCATATGTTCTCCACTTCATATGGTGATTTAGTCGAATTACAGAATAGTAATCTCCTTATTGCTTCTACACCATAGTCAATAGGTATAACAGTGAATAAAGACTCTATATCCAAGGTTACAAAAATGTAATTATCAGAAACATTACTATACCATACATTTAATTTTTTCAAAAAATGTGTGCTGTCTTTTATTATACTTTCGCACTTAGGTAACATATCAGCCAATACTGTTTGCAAATACTTGGATATAGGTTCAGTTATCCACCCTTTACCTGAGACTATAGGTCTCAATGGTGGATCATACAAAGATTTGTGTATCTTTGGTATTCCATATATTTGTGGAATCTTAGGACAAGGAGTAGAGAAATAATTAAACAGGTCTATTGAAATGTCATTGTTCAACTGCATATCGTAGATGACCATATTCACATGTGTTATATGATTTTTAACTTCAAGTGGGGTTACCTTTTTAAATGTACTAGTATCAGAAAGAAAAGTGTTGAATTTGTTCATATAATAAACTCTGTTCATAAGGACAGTCGCCCCTCCCTTATCGGCCTGTTTGATAATTATGTCCTTGTTTTTCTTTAAATGCATAAGAGCTTGGTACTCATTGTAAGATAAATTATATTTCTTTACAGCATAGCACCTTTGAGAAAATAGAGACCTTAGCTCCAATTCAACAATGTTAGTAAATGCCAAAATAACAGGAGCTAGTTGAGGAATGAATAAACTAGATTTTTTACAACTAGAGGTACTTGCTGCAGAGTTTTTAAATATTAACCTTAACATTAGATTTCTAGCAAATAACTTTAGGTCAATAATAGCATCTACAACATTATCCATAGCAAAAGGAATAAACTTAAGACCCTTGCTTAATAGTTTATAATGTTCATTTGACAGAATTTGTTGTGTTAGATTTACAGTACCTTCTTTCATCAATACAATTTCATTCATCTGCGTGGTACTTTGTTGCTTTTTTTTGGGCTGTTGAGTTTCCTCTTTGCCCCTTGCTGCTGGAGTTGCTCGCTTAACATAATTCCTGGACTTCCCTCGGCTTGCAGTCTGTGTGTTGCAACCTTTTCTGGTTGCTGCAGCCGAAAGGGTAAAAAAGCCGAAATTTCCGTCTGTCTCTTCCCTTTTGGTTCACGTAATTGTACAGATGTTGTGGAAGTATTTGGAACATCCAGATTGGCGCTAGATTCACGCAATTGTATAGGAGTTATTAATGTATTTGGAGTATCTAAGTTAACACTTTCTGTCGCTGGAGTCAAAAGTAACTCCACGCTAGTTGCTCGTGATGGTGGATGCAAAGTAGATTCACCTTCCTTCGCCTTCTCTGCCTCATGGCAGTGCGGTGTTGACCTCATGATGCTAGGCGTATGTGTTCGTTGATTGGTAGAACAACCTACAGCAGTTTGCGGTAGCGCGAAGTCATCCAGCTGGTCTAGGGATTTCCTTACACCCGTGGATGATATATTGCTTTGCACTTGCTGCACTAGTTTATTAGCTTTAAACGGTCTTTTAAATTCAGTTCTCGGCCACGAAAAAATGTGGCCGTTTTTGAAATCATCAATATCGCGTTGTAGTTTACGCTTCTTTTGCATTTCCAGTCTGGTATCAAGCAAGTGCACTCTTTCCACAAAAGCTTGGTATATGCTATTAGAGACATCACCCTTTAATATTGTTATAACATCATTGTCACATTGATCTATCTCTGCAAGCAAAGTTCTTTCAGTCTCTTCAAAAAAGTCGTTCATTAGCCTCATGTAACTTGCACTCAGCTCTAAATTGAGCTGTTGCCACTTGACTAAAAGTTCCTCATATGTATTACCATATGAGGGCATTTTGAGAACACGTAATCCTCTAGGTACAATGCCAAGCTCAAGATAAGCTAGAAAGCTAAGCCTTTGCCACTGCAATTGCTTATAATTATTAACTTTCTTCTCTAATATGGTCAATACCTTGTTTAGTTTAGTTGTACCTTCAGCTACCATAGTATCCTGAGAGTCATTATTAAGCGTTTGATTCTGTAACAACGGATTGTTTGCCTTAATAAGTAGTCTCTTAATGGACAGAGGCATTTTAAATGATACGTAGCTTACTAGTAGATGAAAATGTAGGTTAGCAGGCTGGTTTGGTTTCCTCCTACAGCGTTATCTGCAACACCAGTAGAGTCGAAGTTGAAATACCAAGATAGAACAAAATATCGTCAAAAAACACACAAATAGTCTCAGAAACGCTAGACTTTTAATGAAGCTTTCGGGCTCTCAACCCTTCATCAGCATACATAATTCTCATTACTTCACATTTAAATAGAGGGAACAATTAAAAACACATGACCAAACCAACCAATAAAATTCAAGAAAACAACATATATACCTCTTTATAAAAAATATATAAAAAATTTTGGGAAATATAACAGTGTTAAAAACAACATTTTGCATCTAACATAACCTGTCTGCTCATCATAAAGCTACAAATATACTACTATAACTTATAAATTATTCATTTGTTGCTTTAATAGTATAGGTTTTATGCTGATAGCATTATTTAAACCAGGGGTGGTATCTGCCTGCAACCTTATTATCCACTCTAACTCCCTTATTTCCAAAAGGTTATTGACATCACTGCCCCTCATACCCACTTGTGCTGTATCAATACATCTAAATTTGAAACTATGTGTGTTAAACTCACATGGGTTTCCTGTAGGTTCTCTGGTTTCCTCTCACATTCCAAAGACATGAATGTGGGGCATTTTCCCTGGGCCTCTGCTGAAAATAGGCTCTGTCCTAGTTGGACTTTCCTGGTCAATGAATGTTAAATGAATAAGTGTCTCCTCCTTGTATATGCCTCTGAAATTACACATCTCTATGTGCTGGAAGTATAACACAAATAATTTTCTCATATGTACTCCCCCTACACATGTATGTAAGTTAATTTTTGCTAAGGCATAGGCACAGCACATTAGCAAAGGAGTCAATTTATGAAAGCTTTGGTAAAAGTGTTCCATTATTCACACATGAGAAATTATGACAATAAGAAAAGGGGTATCATTCTTTTATCATCTGATCTAAATGCAGTACATCACATTAGTTAAGCACACATGATGTTAGGATGATGCTTGGTTTGTCTAGACCCACTGTGACTAATTCAGATCACATACAGTGTTTTACTCAAGGTAACATATAGCATTAATCATATTACTAGTGTACTGATATTGTTGTATTTACTTTATTTTAATGTTTGGCTATGACTGAAATGAAAGTTTGCTGCTGCTGTTCATATATAGACAGAAAAACAGATATTCTTTATTAAGAAGTTATACATTACACTCTTTTTTTGATAATCTGTCCATGTACAATACCATTACATGTGCAAATTATCAATCCATGATATGAAACTTTGGTAAAAAAAATATTGGCTTTGAGATTTGTATTACTCTTTTTTTCTCTGGAAGTTAAGACTCATTTAAAATGCATCTCATTTGGTTGTGGTAAATGTTATTTAACAATACTGTAGCACTGATGAAGGGTTGAGAGCCCGAAAGCTTCATTAAAAGTCTAGCGTTTCTGAGACTATTTGTGTGTTTTTTGATCATAGACGGGTGTGTCAGGCATATACTGTAAGCTTATTAGAGCTCTGTGGCTTAAGTTTGCCCTTAGCTTAGCAGAGCTAAGGAAGGGAGTGTGTCTGAAGGTGCCCAGCAGTCTTTACATTGCCTAAATGGGTGTATGTGCCATGCACTGGGTTTTAAACAAACAAACAAAAAAATTAAACCAGGAAATAACAGCTCCATTCACATCTGAACACTGTGTTTGTGCAGCGCACCTTGGGGCTTAAACAGGAAGGCAATGGGAAGGGAAAACAGCCGTAGGAAGGCAATCAAGGAGAACTGGCATAGCTGGCAGTTGAAATGTATCAGAATCAGCCAATTACACAGCCAGCAGCCCAGCCCAGAACACTACTATAAACTATGCAAACACCTTTCCCTCTGGTTTTTCACACAAACGAGGAAAGTTTACCTAACAAAAAGCAACAAAATGATAGGTGCTGCTTTTGCTCTCATAAATCAATATGTGGAAGAGGCTGAGGATGGTGAGGATGAGAATGCTGATGACCAACCCACAGTGAGGAGAAGGAGAAGAGTGTTACAGACCCAGGATAACCTTCCAGGGTCTACATGAGCTGGAGATAGTGGAGCACTATTGGGTGCACAGGGACCTCCTACAGCAAATTGTTAAGCTGTACTGGCCACGCCTCACACACAGAACCAACAGAGGGGAACCCATCCCAGTGGATACCAAGTTATGTGTAGGGTTAAGAATACTAGCCACAGGTACCTTCCAAAGGCCAACTGGGGATATCATGGGGATCTCACAGGCATCAACATCCAGGGTACTCCATTTCCTGAATGCCATGTCAGGACATGCCGGTGAGTACATATATTTCCTCAACACCCATGAGGCGTTGACCAGCAATATGCGTCTCTTCCACCAAATAGCAGAATGCCCTGTGGTAGTGGGTGCCATAGACTGCACGTACATACACATCAAAGCACCACCCACCGAGCAGGGTAGAGTCTACATAAACCGCAAGTGCTTCCCCTCCATTAACTGCCAGTTCATCTGTGATGCCCAGGGCATTATAATGACTCTGTGTGCTGGCAGCCCTGGAAGCTATCACGACTCCCACGTCTGGCATATGACGCAGCTGTTCCAGAGATTTGCCAGTGGGGACATCCCATATGACCACTTAGTGGGGGATGCTGGTTATGCACTGGAGCCGTGGCTGATGACACCCACCAGAAATGCACACACACACAAACAAGAACTCCATAATGAGGCACACGCACAGACCAGAATCATAATAGAGCATGTGTTTGGGATGCTGAAAGTCATAGTTCCAATACCTGGACATATCTGATGGAGCCTTGCAGTACTCACCAGCTACATGTACCCAAATTGTCATTGTATGTGCCATGCTACACAATATGATCCTGTGGAAACAGCTGCAGCAGGAACAGCATGGGGCAGGGCTACACAACCCCCCACCATTGCCAAGGCCAGCACAGGCACAGAGTGACTCGGAGGAGGAACAACCTGAGCCTGCCCCAGTAGGCAGAAGGAGGCATGCCCAGTATGCCCAGGCCTTGGCAAGCAGGCAACACATAGCACATACACTGACATGGTAGGAACCCAGGGAATGACACCTCACTCTGACTTGCACATACAGTAAAAGGGATGCCAAACATCACACTACCTGTGCTTAACCATGTATAGGGAGTGTACTATGTGCATCCGACATAGTCAGCCCTCCAGCACCATCCTCAATACTGGCACAGCCACAAGGTAAGTCATGCTCACTATCAATTGCTGAATGTAGTTGTATGTTCTGCTACCTGTATCTATGGTATGGATGTGAGCATGTTAGGGAATCAGGTGGCTGAATGGGATGGCAGCAGATAGTAGACACCTGTATTGGTAGTATGAAATCCTTAAGAAATACTGGTGTCAACATAGTAGGCAGTACTAGACAGGGTGACAAAACCCACTGCAGGACATGTGGTGGGCCAAATGTGTGTGCATGTCACTGAGGCTCACATACAACAGCAGTCTCAGCCAGCAGGACAGGTGTAGACAAACACAAAGAAAGACTGTGACAAGGCATCTCCTTGATAGCAATGGAGAACAGCCCCCTCCAGACCTACACAGACAGAATACAACAGGTCAGGCAGTGGGATGTTAGTTCTGAAGGGTAAGAAGTCTGAAACTGAAATATAGATCATTAGAACCTAAGATGTGTACTACACTGATGTGCCTGTAGTCTGCATGATAGGTCAGAATACAGAATGATATGGAGTACCTGAAATACCACTATAGTCATAACAAATGTCTGCAGTTGGCAGGTGTGCCCCCCCACACACAATCCTATGTAGAAATGTAGTAACATGTACATGTAGGTATAATAACAGTGGAGCACAGATTACCTGAGCTGGCCAAAGTAGGCGGATAGATTTTTGCATGTGTACAATATGCAGGAATCTGTGTGTTAGGTTGTTGTGTGTTGTATATTGTTCGAAAGTGGCCAGTACTGTTGATGACAGGACTAAGTTCTCACAACTGCAGTGCCAAACACAATGCATCCCAGCAAGACACTATCCAGCATTAATCCATACTAATTGTTTGGATGTAATATCTGTCACCATCTGAAATATGCACATGTCATGAATGTGGGCCCAGACATACAAACAGTACACAGGTGGAAGTACCCTAGACACAGAGTGTATTAAATGTTACTGTCAAATGGACACACCTTTGGAATTGTCCATACAGGTTAGCAGCACATTAGCTGGCTGTGTGGTATGGAATACTGATGTAGTCTGGCCAAACACTGGCAGACCACAAAAGGCACAGGTATGAAGTACTGAGAAACTGTCCCTGCACAAGCCAGCATAAGTGGAATGCCCCGTGTACTTCTGTCACTCAGCTGCAAGTAGCTTCCATAGCACACATGCACCCAGCTCACCCCACTATCAGTCACAGGTACCTCACAGGTCTTATCCCTGCTGTTGGGAATGAATACAATATGATCCCCACCTCTGTATGGGAATAGCCACAGAATGCAGCATACTGAAGAGGTGTCCCATGCAGGTGTGTCCCTAGCTGTAAGCAGCACCCTGCCAGCATCCACACCAATGGATCAATAAGGACAGAAACTAATAACATTAATACCTTGCGCGTCTATCCTGTCACTCCAGGGGAATGTAGTGGCTTGCAGCCTGAGACTGTAGGAGTGACACAATGCACCGGCCTGCTACAGATGGCCTGCATCACTACCGAATGCCCTACACTCCTCTGTCAAATGCATGAGTCTCACCCATACTTCCAGTGTATATTATCTCATGGACTCACAAATAACAACATAACACAGTCCACAGAACACAAATGCAAAACCATGTTGACAAATCCCAGTAGCATGTCCACCATGTCCTACTGTATGAACTGTGGACCAACCACTAAATACTGCTGGGATAAAGTAATAACTATAGGGATACTTATCAGATAATGTTTGCATAATGTTCAGAAGAGGATAGAATAACAGAGGGGGGTGTAGAAGCATGGACCCCATGGAGTGTGTGAAGTCTAAAACTCAGATGTGTGCACATACTATCCCTGCCTGCAAACACATGAATGGGTGGCCACAAACCTGCTCATAAACCAAAATGTGAAGGGGTAATGACCAGAAATATGAGCCCTCCCTCTGGGTAACCTGTGTGAATCTCTACAGCTGTGAGGTATGGCCACAGCAGGATACGGCCATACTGTCACGTTGATGGATGTACAAGCATAGAATCATCAGCCACCACAGTACCAAGGTGCTGAACCATTTACAAAGACCCATCAGCAAGTGTCTGCAGTCACCCTTCCAGAATGGCATGATTGTGCAAGAATATGTAGGCTGCAGACCACAATACTGGACACAGCTTCATTCATCTTGTGTTCCCCAGGAAATTACTGCAAGTAAATATGTATACCTGTCAGTAGTTGATGACATAAAACATCACAGTGTAAAACAGTACCTATGTCTGAATATCTCTGATAACACCAAAACCATGTAGCAGAAGCAGCACAAACACAGTTAGTTGCAGTATCCCACTATCCTTTGCCGATTGTGACCCTATATTTTCAACCGGTCTGCAAATATCCTGCAGAAACAGGTTGTTAGCTGTAGGTGTAGAACACAAATGCCTGCACTGGAGTACAAGCTACGTGGAATGGATTCACACATCCAATACAGAAGATCATACTTGGCATGCTTCCATACTTAAAGAAATGAAGCCCATGCCTGACAAAATACTTAAAGGTCAAATTGGGCATGCTCCCACACTTAAGAAATGAAGCCCACATCTAGCAACAACAGTGGACTGTACATATCTGTCAGTCACAGATGTCTGTGCACACACTCCACATTGCACACCAGTCATGCTTTGTACACACATCAGATAGGGATACACACATATATCCAAGGACAACACACTATAATAGGCCAAACATACACATACATAGATGTGTGGAAAACAGTGACAGATAGCGACATAGAGCTTCCCATCATGAGGCCTGTCCCACCCAGCAGACATCCAATTGGCCATTCCCATCATGAGGCCTGTCCCACCCAGCAGACATCCAATTGGCCAATACCACATGATGTGCAAATGTCTATCACAGTAGACAATTTCTTCTGGTATCCCTCAGCACTGTAGTGTCTGCGGTCCTTGTGGTAACTGTGTAACATGACTGTACAAGTCATTATTCATCTACCAGTTATAAACAAGTTCCAGTTAAATGTAAACCTGTGTGTGACTGGGTGTGTGCTTCCAGATGAATGGTTTATGGCCCATTCACACACACTGCACTCCCCATTGCCCTACTTTGGCAAGCCTGCTGATGTCATTCACCTTGAAATGCACCTTTGGGGAAGGAGTAGCCCTCTAAGCTCTGTGGCGCGTGCTATAACTGCGTAATGCTTTAGTGTGATGTACTAGTTAGGTAGGAGTTTTAATCCCAGACATTGCAACTATGAGGCTCTGTGTGTGTAGGGATCAATGCTTTTGAGGCCATTCACAGTCACTACACTTTCCATTGCCCTACTTTGCAAGCCTGCTGATGTCATTTACCTTGAAATACACCTTTGCAGAAGGGCTAGCCCTATAGACTCTGTGGTGTGTGCTATAAATGCATAATGCTATGGTGGGATGTACTAGTTAGGTAAGAGTTCTAATTCTAGACATGGCAACTATGAGACTCTGTGTGTTTGTGTGTAGGTACCAATGCTTCTGAGGCCATTTACAGTCACTACACTTTCCATTGCTTTACTTTAGCAAGCCTGCTGATGTCATTCACCTTGAAATACACCTTTGCAGAAGAGAAAATCCTATAATTTCCGTGGCATGTGCTATAACTGCAAAATGCTGTAGTGTGATGTACTAGTTAGGTAGGAGTTTAATCCCAGTCATGGCAACTGTGAACTCTGTGTGTGTTTGCCTGTGTAGGGATCAATGCTTTTGAGGCCATTCACAGTCATTACACTTTCCATTGCCCTACTTTGGCAATCCTGCTGTCATTCACCTTGAAATGCACCTTTGCAGAAGGGCTGACCTTATAACCTCTGTGGTGTGTGCTGTAACTGCTTAATGCTATAGTGTGATGTACTAATTAGGTAGGAGTTCTAATCCCAGACATGACAACTGTGAGACTGTGTGTGTTTGTCTGTGTAGGGATCAATGCTTTTGAGGCCATTCACAGTGACTACACTTTCCATTGCCCTACTTTGGCAAGCCTGCTGATGTCATGCACCTTGAAATACACCTTTGCAGAAGGGCTATCCCTATAAGCTTCATGGCGCATGCTATAACTACATAATGCTATAGTGTGATGTACTAGTTAAGTAGGATTTCTAATCTCATACATGGCAACTGTGAGACTCTATGTGCGTGTATTTGTGAGTAGGGATGAATGCTTTCATTCACAGTCACTACACTTTCCATTGCCCTACTTTGGCAAGCCTGCTGATGTCATTCACCTTGAAATACACCTTTGCAGAAAGGCTAGCCCTGTAAGCTCTGTGGAGTGTGCTCTAACTGTGTAAAAAAATTGTATTTTTGATTGTAACCTCAGTATGTTTGTCCTGTCTTGTAATCAGAAATTGTTTGAAATGTAAATCTCTGTAATCTTTGTGTAATCTGTGTTGGAGCTTTTCTCCCCAGGACTCCATTGAAAATGGGTTATTTTGGCCCAATGGACTATCCTGGTTAACCAACTGCAAATAAATAAAATAAATAAATAGGTAGGAGTTCTAATCCCAAACAGGGCAACTGTACAACTATGTGTGTGTTTATCTGTGTATGGATCAATGCTTTTGAGGCCACTCACAGTCACTACACTTTCTATTGCCTACTTTGGCAAGCCTGTTAATGTCATTCACGTTGAATTATACCTTTGGGGAATGCATAGCCCTGTAAGCTCTATGGTTTGTGCAATAAACGCAGTACACTGTAGTAGCAATACATAGCTAGGTAGGAGTTTGAATCTCAGCATTATCAAGTGTGTGTGCTTGTCATCAGTATCCTGTGGGGAGGTAGCTGTGATTGTGTAATAACAGGACTCATTGTGGGGTGGGTTTTGCAAATTTCTTATATAGAGGACCTTTTATATGTCACAATGTCCACCTTACAAGGACAACAGATGTCAAACAGGGGAGAGGCTGGTGTAGACAGTCCATACCCCTACATGTGACATTATGAATTCGGGAACAATATAGGTAACCCTTGTATTACCCAGAGAACACTCTCCACCCATGCCTCATACACAAACACACTTGGCTAGGCAACAACCACTATGTTGGTAGTTCCCTGCATATTGGCCACAGAAAGTAACCATGGTGTGACTGCAGTGGACTACAGAGGACATGGCACCCTGTTCCATCTCTACAATAGGCAAATAATTGCTTATAGTGGTCCTTTGCTATGTTCCCCACTGGACGTCTGCAATAACTGTAGAGTCAGAAAATGTAACCCACAAAGGAAATACCATGCCTTATACACATGCTCTGTATGGACAGATGCTACTAACAACAGTGAATACCTGTATCATGCTGTCAGTGTAGGTGCAGGATCATCCTCAGTTCTATAGGCAGTTCTCACCACATGATGTCAGGAATGCCACATCAGATGATAACAATCTGTCCACACAACATGCCACAGACACCCCAGGTACACTTCCACATGTCACAGAACATGCATGTGAGACATGTGCACATCCCAGACACCGTCCATGTTATGGAATATAGAACACATACATGGCAAGCATTGCACAGCATTGACCACCCACAATAGTAACCCAGATGAATGGATGGTGAATACAATACCCACTTATGTGGGCCAATCCAGAGACTAGATCCCTGAGCCACATTGAAGACCATTACCATGTGGCCTGATGCCAAGGTATACCCTTTGCCTAGCCTTGTACAGCCTTCTGGCACAGTCAACCACTACACACCTGTGAAGCAATGAACCCATGCATGTCAATACTGGCAAATGTGCGTGTGTGTGTGTGTGTGTGTGTGTGTGTGTGTGTGTGTGTGTGTGTGTGTGTGTGCGGATATTAATGATTTGGAAGCCATTCACACTCACTACACCTCCCATTACCCTACTGAAGCATGCCTTCTTATGTCCGCCACCTTGACAAAACCTTTGCCCATATAGCAGCCTGATAACCTCTGTGGTGCATGTGAAACCTGCGTAATACTGTAGTGTTGCAAACTAGTTATGCATTCTAATCCTGACCCTGCCAACTGTGATAATATGTGTGAGTCCCTGAGAAAGTGTGGTTGTGTCTTCCTTGACACCTGCTTTTGTGGACAGGCACGTGTGCTACACTTACCTTATCCCTCCTTTATCACTGTTGCTGATGTCACTCACCTTCAAAGACCCCTTTGGACAGCTCTGCAACATGTAAGCTGTGTGGTGTATGCTATAACTGCATACAAATGTAATAGCAATACACAGTCAGGCAGGGGGTTGAAATCCCTGTACTGGTAAGTGTATGACACAAACATGCTTAGCTCTTACTGTCCTAACCCCTTCTTTCCTACTTTGTCTTTGTCTGCCTCTCTCACTCCCTCTCTGGTGGATGTGGAAGAGTACACCTGCTTTGCTTAGGCAGCAGTTGTGGTTTGTAAGTGATGCTCATGATCAGCTGATGGTCTGTGCATGAATTGCAGTCCCCCACTAACTGATTACATGTGGAACAGCTGTGGTAACATTGCCATAGCCATTTGCATGGAAACACACTCCTGTAACTAGGAACATCATGTGGGTATTGGCCCTTTTCATTCACTGTGAGCAGGACTTCATGTCGGTGTTTGGCAAAGAGCATCACAGAGTGTAGTGGGATATACCTCTTACAACATGCACTCTGAAGACAGGCCAACAAACAGGAGAGGGATGTTCCAGATGTGAGGACAGAATGTAAGTCTTGCTCTTCTACTTTTGAAGTAATGTTGGTTTAACAGGGGTTATGTGGATATGGCTGGTCTACATGATTTAATACCTGTCATGACAGTGTTATGTGGTTGAGGAAACTCTCACATGTAGGGCTATCTGCAGACTGGCCAGTGTTTGGAGTCTTACATGTGTTGTGTTACTCACAGATGTCCTATCTTTAGAAATGCAGTAGCATACTCTGAAGATTGCAGTCAGTATATGGTGACAGCCATGTGAGTTACTGACTTTATATCCCTCAGAAGACATATGTCACAACAAACCCTGTTACACCATTAAATGTATGAGTTTATCACAGCAACATGTCAATATTGGCCCTACGTTTGTGCCTCCAGCCAGAACTCTGTCAACCTTTGTACATATGTCATGCAGTAAGAGGTGCATATGTTCAGTACACCATTATTTACTGACAACAAACTTGATAACAAGTCAGTGAGATATCAGACTGCTAGACATGTTATGTATAGTAGTGCTTATATTTGAGGACAAAACCTGAACATTCTGTTGTAGTGTGTGTACAGTAGTGAGGTATGTGTACTTATGGTGATTGTCGACAGTGTGTGTATTATGAATATGTACCTTGGCCTGTGTACAGACTGTGGTAGATGTCATTGTTCTTGGTCCTGTTCTATCTGATGTTGCATGCTGCTTCAGTGTATGGTCCCCTATCAGAGTACATGTTTGTAAGGCCAAACCCACAAATGTCCCATACCATAGTCAGGCATCATAATTCACTGTGTATTGGCCCAGTATGTGTAGGGTTAGTGTGTGAATGGCACATGTGAGGATGGTATTGATTTCACAGTCCATATACTGTAAAATACTGTAATATTAAGCACGCTTACCATATGTGGCTGTGGCTGTGTTCAGATTGATTGTGGGTATGCGCTTTCACACAGGTGTCTGTTACTCCATGCTGTTACATGCCTGCTACATTTGCAGGTACATGTGTATTCCCCCATAAGAAATGTAGGCCAGTGTTGTGGCAGTCTGCCTGTAGTTTGCACAGTGGATTGTGACATGCCTAGCAAGTCAGTGTACTTACCAAGTGTGATGTTATGTCCAGATGTTTGTCAGATGTATTGCTGCCGGGCCACCATGGGTAGTATGTGGGCTTGTGACCTCTGTTCCTCTGGTTATTATGTGTCAGGACAAACAGGAGTGTGTGAATGCATAAAATGTGTGAGCATATCTATTCCAGTATTTACGTGATATACCCATTTACATGGCTGTAAACATCCACTTTGTCAGCCTTGGTCCACACGTCTTGCACTAAGGGGTTCTGTGTATACCTCTGGACTGACATGTCCACATTTATTGGTCATATCTCTGCTGTATTCCACAGGACCATTACTGTGATATCTGTGGTACTGCACTATGATGATCTTATGATGTCTGCCAGTAACTGATGGCATACATGTCAATATCAGATGTGACTTCCCCACACACAACATTTCTGTTAAGACAACCCCTGTTACAGTAGCAACAGTCTACATTTATACCTGCAATACTTACATTACATCCTCTTTCACTAAGAGGTTGTGACTATTGGTGTTGAGGTATGACTCCACTACATGTTCTGGACATATGTTAAACACATATAAATAAATATATATATATATATATATATATATATATATATATATATATATATATATATATATATACACACACACACACATATACATAAACACACACACACACACACACACACACAACACACCACAGATATATATATATATATATATATATATATATATATATATATATATATATATATATACATATCCTTGTTATATTTAAACATGACTGTTGTATATACCTTCCCAAATGTATCACACCATATTTATCTGATATGCGTATATTTAATATCACTAACAAGTACTACACAATTGTAGAAGTCATGGTGGTTGTTCAATGCTAGTCAGTATGTGTACTGACATATATATTGGAAAAAACAACAACTGTCATTGCAGGTGTGATGGCTTAGTAGTTAACTGCTGTAACTGTAGTGTACAGTGTCCTAGGTTCAAGACCTGCAAAGGCTGTTTATTTTGTTGCTGGGCAGCACAAGCGCTGTTGGATACAGAGTGGTTAGAGCAGTTTTCAGCAGCTTTAAGTGGGTTTGCATGACAGTAAGTGCTACTAACGTATGGTTAAATGTACAGGTGCTTACACCGTGTAGGCTTCACTTACCAGTGCACAAATGTGCTTAGCATTTATATTGTAGCAATGTTGATACCTGCTAAGCATGGCTCAGCCCTGGTAACCAGTGCTCACATTCCAGTCTGATAAAATAGCAGGGTAATGACATCTTTAATAAGTGTATTTAATTTCATGTACATAACATGCGTCTATGTGCTGTCATTACAGTAGCAAAGAGTGTGAGTCTACTGTCTGGGACACGTGAGTATATATGGCTTGTACAACATTCTTTTCCATTTGAATGTGTTACATATATGGGTCTTATCCTAGGTTATGTGCAGTAACACTGGCATGTAGTGTATCATTACATTACTACTATTGACAGTGCTTTCCCAAGTAAGAGTAGATTGCAGATTATAGTACTGGAACCTAACACCCCTGGATACAAAGATGGACTCTGAATCCTCACTGTCGTGTTCTTGATGTGTGAGCTGTGTCTCATTAAATATTTCCTACTGGATATTGATCTGACATGTGGATATTAACTGTTGACTACTGTGTGTATAGGACATGTCTTTGAGGGCTGCTGTCATGTAGTAATGGCATACCTATTAGTGTCAGACATCTGTCTGTCAACACATTAATCCTAATGCATAGCCATTTGGCTAGCGGATGTCTGTCTGTCCTCTATACAGATGTGCAGATGTCTGGTATCCATCTTGGCTGCTTACAGGCAATCTATGCTTGACTGACACTGACATGCCTGCCCAGCTGTGTTATGAATGCCACAGCTAGGAATCCATACCCTGTATGCAGCATATTCCATGGATACCTCAACTACACTACCACAGTCAACAGAACATGCTTGGGTACAGGTCTCCAAGACATACGCTGACCATGTTATGTAATACATGTTGCATACATGTCAACTGGAGCACCTCACTGGCCCTCTGATAGATAGCCTGCTGGCACATGGCAGGTGGCATGATAGGACTGTATACACATCCCCTACACTTCCCGTCTCTCCATGGACAATAGCCTGTTACACACCTATGACCACCTGCACCGATGGACCCCAGTACTGACAAATGTGTACGTGTGCATTACTGAGAATAACAGTGTCTGTGTGCTTGTAGATCTGTAGTTGATAATACCCTGAGGCCCTTCACACCTACCATAGCCTCATTGCCATAGTTAGATGTGGCTGCTGCTGCTGCACTGGACATTACATGTACGTTGTTACTCTCTTCTTCCTAAGGGCTACCTGGGGCTTGCAGTACCAGCACAAAACTGTAGTACAAATGGGTTGATAAGCATGGGATACCCTGTGAGTTCTGGCAAGTGTGTGTATATGTGCATGTGTGTATATTTGTAGGATACAGCATTCTGACGCCACCTTCTCCTAATACAACATGCCTTGCCACACAGTATTAGGGATAGTGATTTTGCTGACCGTAGGAGAGCCATGACAATGTATCACCCTACTATCCCTGTGGCATATGCATTAGATGCATATCCCCGTAGTAGCACTCTTGGGATAGACAAGGGGTTGTATTGCAGTCTTGGTCAATTTGTGATGGTGGGTATGTCAGAGTATTATCATGGGTTCAGTGTGTACACTATCCACTGTGGGGTGTGGGTGCTGGGTATACTGTCTTTACACCATGGTACCCCCAGTACATGTCCCGTGCTACACTGTATGGGGACCACTGTTACCATCAACCATACAGATGACTGATAACACTATCCAGCCCAGTTATGCATGTGCTGTGTGCAACTTATCTGAAACAGAATGGACACACTGACAAGGTAGTTAGCACTGATAAGCCCAGGTCTCTCAGATGTGTGTATGACTGTTATCTGTTTGTCAGTGTGTATATGACAGTATGTCACATTATGTATTGTCCATAAACAACCAGCACATTCCCCATTACCATACTGTACAGGCATGGGGATGTTCTTCACGTAACATGTAACCTGGAACACACCTCATCCTAAAAGCTGTGTGGTGTGTGCAATTAAGGCCACACACATCAGTAGCACTACATACCTAAGTAGGGGTTCTAGTCCCAGTGTTGCCAAGTAAGAGTATGTGTGTATGTGAAGGAATTTACTTCTGTTTACAGAATATACATGTCCCAGGAGCCCATCTGTCCAAGAACTGCCTGGCACATGCTAACATTTCACAGGTATCATCCTGTGGAAATACATTTCATCACAACTAGTGGTAGATGTGTAAATGCCCTCTTCCCCACTGTATAGGTGACAGCAATACTGGGGTTGGTATATATAGCTGGGTCTGGCTCTTGTGGACAATGTCTCCATCATTGCAGTTACTGTTGAGTGTATCCCTCTGCTTAGCTGGCCGTAATACTGTACAGTTCATGTTAACAGGTTAAGCTGTTGTCTATCACACTATCTGCGGTTCTACAGCACCTCTCACCCTCCAAAGGGTAGGGCTGTGCCACCCACACCAGCACACCTATGTATACTGAGTTGCGGATTGCACTACATTGGGGAAGGGGACATATACCCTGCCAGTACCATCATCAATGACATTAAACAAGCAGACAATGTGTTGTTGTGCATATTCTGTCTTGGTGAAATTACATAGGCTAAAATGGTTTCCTTGCACAGGTACATACATCCATGTGTACACTATTCTCTGTGTATTGCATCAACATCAAAGCCTCTGTGTGTGTTATACACAAACCTGTGGTGTGTACCACCCAGTACACTTACCATTGTCCACTGTGGAAGGGCTGCTGACATCAGCCACCATGCATTCACCTGTATACACCACCCCAGACATATTGGCCATGTGGCACATGCAATAACTGTTATACAGACTTGTGATATATGTTCACCTTTACACAGGATATGGCACAGCCAAGGTGTCACCGTAGTGCCATACCCCTTGTAGGATACAACAGCAGACCATCATCCTGCTGACACATGGACACCTACAACACAAACAGAATACATTATGGAGATCACAATCACTCAGTGTTAATAACAGTAATAATGCATCATGGCTGGACAGCTGCACTTCCTGACATGTAAGCATTAAACTTGACTACTGACAACATGTTACACAGCATTACATTGGTACTCCATAGTGCAGCCCCCCCATGCATCAGAGCTATATTAGCCTGTCCCTGCATCGATGTTATGGATGACAGGGATGTGGTACAGGTATCATCATATGCACAGGGTGTGTTGTTGGTTTGCCAGATACCTAAGCTGAGCCATACATTTGTCACCATGTGTGTGAGTGAGGGGGTTAAATTATTAATTTGGCTGTTGTGATGTGGTGTGTGTGTAGGTTTGGGGTTATCCTAGCTGTGTTGGTATTGTGTGTGCATGTGTGTCTGTGTATGTGTGTGTATGTATGCACACAGTTGTGCCATGTGTCTGCCCTATGCAGGGTTTGTTGACCAGCTGCAGACGGTACCTGGTAGGGTGTGCAGTTCACTGTCTCCGGCCATAGGCATGAGAACTGTGCCTGCCAGGGGTTCCACAGGCAACACCAGGTACAAGCCATGATATGGTACTATCCCCTTAAGATGACATATGTCCGCTGGATCCAGTTCCCTTTTGGGACTGGTCAGGGCCACGTGCAGGTGGCCTGCTGGGGTGTGGTGTGGACAGTGCTCCCCGCTACAATGCTGGGGCTGGTACTGCCACTATGGGAGCAGCTCTGTGTTCTGGCACATCCACTTCGACCTCCACCTGTTGGTGTTACTGGCCTACGTCCATGTGGCCATCACACCATTCCCACCATATGCTTGAACACAGACATTCCACGGTCGAGGATTCCCACCATCTCACCCAACTGTCTATCCATGACCTCTGAAAAATAATGGAGGGCACCTGCAAGATCACGGATGTTGTCAGTCACAGCTGAATGATTAGCCCTCTGCAGCCTCAGAGCCTATCTGGTGTACAGTTCCATACGTGCCTGCACCTCCATGACAGCCTGAAACATGCATCTGGTGGTACCAGAGGTGGCACTTCTGCCACAGGCATGATGACCAGCATCCCTCCAATGAGCACTCTTGTACATCTGCCTATGTGTTACCCCGCTGGACATCCGGTTATGTCTGCTGTGTCCAGACACACGTGCCATAGATACCACACTGTCCTGTCTCATGCCACCAAACGCCATCTGTTCCTCAGCTATGGCCACTGGTGATGGGGTATGTATAGGCCATGTGACTGTATGTGGGGATGGGTGGATAACAGTGGGATGTCAAACGATGGCGCAGCTTCAGCCCCTGACAACCCCGCCTGTGCTTCAAGCCACCTATCATCATTTTTAGTGTCTGTATGGACACCAACATCAGATTGCCTGCAGGAGGGATCCTGACCCACCTCACCACGTGTGAGGGGAAAACAAGAAACGCCCTTTAAGACCTGTACGTCATTGCTTAACAGTACACACACACACACATACACACACATACGCACACACACACGCACACGCGCACACACATACACACCCTGACATTCCACCATACTATTTACCTGTCCTTGAGTTTACAGAATGTCCCTAGTTTTTTCTCTTATTTTCCCCATTCTGCATCAGTCTTGAATAATTACAGTCAATAATAAAAATCATTAACATATCATTGTTCTAAATGTTCAGAAAAGTGATCACAAAACATGATCTGTTACTCCATTATCTCTTTAACTTGACAGGAGTCATTTTTTCAAAGACTCCCTAATGTCATCAAGTGTTCACCCTGGTTTTGTCCAGACGTCTTGAGCATGACCCACATATGTTATGGGCTACTACAGTCATTCAATAATGTCACACACTGGGGTTTCATACTTAACTTTTGATCATTAGATGCAAGATCTCTGGCTCTATTAACTTTTTATATGGACTACAGTAATATTTGTAAACACTCTCTGGTGTTGTCTAGTAATTCCCTAATGCATCTGTAGTGCTGCATACGTGAATATTCTTTCACCTTTCTGCTGATTGCAATTAAAAAGTATCCCTGGTGTCTAGTTTTACCTCCCAATGCATCTTTCATGCTGCAGACTTTATTATACTATCAGCTGTCCTGTGATTACATTTCAGAAAAGTATTCCTGGTGTCTAATTTGTCTTTCCATGTCCATGTACTGCACGATTTCTAAGGGAAGTTGATAGGTATGAACAACCTCACACTCACACGTGCATACATGGACACACACACAAACATACACACACATACACACAAGCATTTTACATACATCAACCCCGCTCCACTCCACCGGATAGCACTTACAGACAAATTAAACCCTCACACACACACACACACACACACACACACACACACACACACACTTACAGGTGAGGTTGAACAAAGATATTACACACAGATCTGTCATTACCCATCTGTCAACATGCATGACATATGGCACTCAACAGCATGCAGTGCAGCTATAGTCAATCCCTGTTACCAACATTATACATCTCTGTGATGCATGGGTTGTGTTCGTAGATGATGCCCCTTCCCCTGGAACACACTGCACCCATGTACACAGTGTTGCTATGGACTTGTTCGGCACCCTGGCATGTACTGTGCACCACACTTCACAGGTGTACACACCATTGCTGAATGTGTATATGTGTGTCAGTTATGTTTGCTCTGCTGCTCACAGCCCTTATGTATTTGTCCAACACATACCTGGGATTATATGTGGACAGATGTCATTTGTGAATGCCTGATGTCTGATTTACAGATCTCATCATAAGCGGTGCATGCATGGCCAATAAAATGCAATTACACTGGCAACCTTCAAACCTTACTGTGGCTATTGGGAGTGTACACACCCTTATTGATATGGCACCCTCTTCCCTGATATGCCATGGGGCCACATTACTGCATATGTTAACATTACATGAACCTGATATGTGACATATGACCTGTGCAATCAAATGCAGTATCAAACAAATGTGTTACTTGTGCAGATGCTGATTGAGATGCATAAAATTTGTGGGTACATATGTGCGCACACCCTTATCATGATGGTTTGTTGCACAAACTCTTATGTGTACTACAGCAGTCACTATTCCCGGAAGGAGTATACTAGCATGGGCCATCTGCATTTGCCAGTATTTTGTCACTCTGCCCTACAAATGTCCCCCAACCCTGCATGATTGCAAGGTCAACTCATGTGCACAGCCTTGGAGGTCACACAGTGCCGTCACTATTGCTGTGGAGTCAGGGTTATGTCTGCCACAATTCATGACCTTGACTGTGTTCAAATACAGCCATACTTAGCGAGCTTTGTATCTCTGCTTCACTGCACTGTTGTGTTTCAGGATGACACCCTCTCTCCATCCTCAGCCTTTTTGCAGATGCTTGAACTATGATCTACACATGTGTGTCATTCTGCAGTGTCCCATACTCTGAACACCATGTGTGCCAGCCTAGTCCCTGCTAATGAATGGCAAACATACAGGTGTACACTGGCACCAGCAAGGTACAGATGGGGATGGTGGACCTGAGTTGGGGTGAGGTGTTGGTTATGCAGCACATGTATCTTAATTGATACTGTATGTAGGTTTCCAACTTGGTCTTGGTACACCAGTACACATTGCAATGCATGCCTTTGGGGGACGTTTGCTGTTATGCATACACTACCTGTAGAGTGCCCTAGGTGATATTTCCTGTGGTACAACTGTGCCATCTTATTACCCTAACCCATGGGACACACTTATGCAGAGTCCAGGCAATTGACAACACAGGTACTGCACAGCCAGTACTTGCTAGACATTCCTGCAACTCCCTCAGGGTTGTGGCATGTTACTAGGCAGCCTGCATGACCAGTTTGCAACATGAGTCATCATCTCTCTTGGATGGCCATCTGTTTATTTTCTACATTAATCCTGTCCCATACATCCTCACCACATACTTGACTGTCTGCACTGTTTGCCATGGTATATGCAACTGTGAGGTAAGGCTACATGTCCAACTCCTGGGTACTACCTGTTTGGTATGGGATCCATTCCATGGCGTGTAAGATGTGTGCAAGTTGCAGGTAAGTGGGTACATTTGATGGCCAAACATCTTGGACAGCAGACCATTTGTTGCTGTGACATTGAGGACCTGTACTTGCTGGAACATCCATACTCATGAAGAGTGCATGCTGTCAGTGCCTCAAAAGCTGCTTTCATAGTATGTTATCTGGAGTGCATGCACACATATGCTTCCAGTGTTTGTGAAGGTATGTATTCCCCATATTTGCTGTCCTAACATAGGATTTCATATTACACATTTATTGCTCATGTTAGGACCACATTGCAGGTTGTAAGGGTTGTAGAATGCAGTATTGTGAGATGCCATAGTGTAGATCTGTAACAGTTGCCATTGTAATAGTGGTATATACACTGCTGTAGCACTGTATAAGGGTGATGTTTCAGACATGTCTCTACTGTAGGCCATTTGGCCCATCATTATGTTCATCTCTGTGTGCACATCTTGCAATGACAGGTTGTTAGTTATATTGCAGGACTCTTACATACCCTTCAGATATGCCACCATGCTGACCACTGTGGTGCAGTGCAGTTAACAGCAATAATAAGTGAACATGTACAGCATGCATTATGGGTAGGTGTGTTAAATGTGTGCATGGAATGTACCATGGCCATAACATGAACGTTGTATTGGCAAACCTGAACAAACACCATACTCACTAGCTACAGGTTCCTGCCCCTGAGGTATACCAGATGGACCTACATAGTTGTGTGAGAGATGTGATGTCAGTGGCCACACCTGTGGCATTGGTACAGGGTGGGAGCAGCATTACAGTACATCAGCAGTACAAACCCACAGTACTACAGATTATGCACATCTGTTTATTACTACAACGCAGCAACATACTATGTATATATATATATATATATATATATATATATATATATATATATATATATATATTTCATCTCACATATGCATGATTAAACTCTACAGATGCAGATGGATACACAACACTGGCCTACTGATATGCCCTGTGGCCTTACCTGCGTGTTCCTCAGCCATTGTGTGGGTAGCACCCACCTCCATTATGCTGTCCGCCGGGTCTTGTGTTTGTGGGTGGCAGGTGCCCCGAAGCTGGCAAGGAGCTCCTCAACATGTGTCAGGGGGGCTAGATGGCATGACCCACCCCATGGCAAGCTGGTCCCCCATAACTGCAGCAGCACACCAACGGGCATGGCATAGTAGATCAGTGCACCGATGTCAGACCTGCTCATAACTGCTGTTATACAGGCCAACATCGTTTACTCTGTGGATAAGATCATTCCACAGGGCAGTCCTCTCCTGCAGATCATGGGCTGTACGCCCAAACAGGATGTGTTAGTGCTGCACCAGGTATGTGATGATGATGTCATTCTCCTGGGGTGTGTAAATCAGAAATGTCTCCGGAGACATTGTCCCTGAAAGACATAAAGAGGGAAACAGGTTTGAGGACCTCATACTGCAAGGATATAATAGTTGTTAATACACATCTCTGTCTCCCCCCACCATATCTGCAACAACAATGTGATCACACAACTCAACGGGTATGTCTACAGCAGACCTACTGTTGGAATATATATCGTATTGTACAACAATTTGTGCACTGTGTTTGTAGTAATGTTCCATGTTGAAACACTATCATTGGTGGCCTATTACAAACAGTGTCACCTGCATGCCATTGTAAGGGCCACTATTGTTTGTCTTTCGGCTTTTCCCAGATAGGGGTCACCACAGCAGAACTCCAGACCGCTAATTATTGGCAATTGTTTTTTATGGTGTCGAGTTGCCAGCCCGACGTCTAACCTTCAACGAAGGCATGCCCATTCAACGCATGTCTTTCAAACGCCCACTTGACCTCAGGGAGGACATGCAGACTCCACATAGAAGGCACTCCCAACCCAAGCCGAGAATTGAACGGGAGAACCTCTTGCTGTGAGGCAACAACGCTACCGCTGCACCACCGCGGAAGTACTATGGTTCCATATATGCATGTGTTCTGTTTGCTGTGTGACTGCTGCACATCTGTTGTTTTGTGTTAATTGGGACAACTATGCATGCTGTTTGACGTAATCCTGGAATGTGTGGACTATTACTACCCACATATGTTCTATAACATGGACACAATAGCATGTTTTGGAAGACAGTTGCTAGCAGAACCACCTCACCCACCTCATCTGGCCATGTTACTAGGCCACATCACATCTGGGACCCACCCTGGGACCTCATTATCTACTAGTCCTGCACTACCTTCAGATGGAACCACCTCAGGGGATGGTATTCACCCCCCACTCGGGAGCACACGCAGACAGGATCCTGTCACCGAAAGTCAGGTCCAGGGTCTGGTGCATAGGGAACTCCACAGAGACTTGGGGGATGTGCTACACCACCTTGAGGCCCTCAGTACACAATCACAGAGTCCGCATGCTCCTCGTGCTCAACCCCCAGCCCAGGCACCTTTAGGGCAATGAAGATGTTGTGACTGCCCATGGGTGGGGACCTTGGTTCCAGTGTTTCCATATGGGGGCTCATAGGCTTCCACATTCCAAACAACACTCCCCATCCATGGTGTTTACTCATCATCACACGTGTCATACACTACCCCTGTATGCTGTCTTGTGTGTCTTCCAACCCAACCTACCTCCCCAAATATACCTACTATCCTTACCCAAAATAACAATCCCACCTTCACAAACAAGGGCAAAGTGTTCTCAACGTTGTGTTCACAGCAGACATAACTACCCATTTTGCACCCACTTGTTGCTGTATATATATATACATATATATATATATATATATATATATATATATATATATATATATATACATATATATATATATATATGTGTGTGTGTGTGTGTGTGTGTGTGTGTGTGTGTATTTATGTGTGCGATGTTCTTGCTCACATGTCATGGACCACTGTCATTCAACAGTCGGGGACATATATGTATATATATATATATATATATATATATATACATATATATATATATATATATATATATATATATATATATATATACACACACATACATTTTATATATATATATGTATATATATATATATATATATATAAATATGTGTGCGTTTGTATGTATATATATATATATATAGACATACTCACACACACATATGTGTGTAAATATATATTTTGAGTAGTATATATATATATATATATATATATATATATATATATATATATATATATATGTGTGTGTGTGTGTGTGTGTGTGTGTGTGTGTGTCTGTATATCTGTAGACATATATATATATCTATATATATATATATATATATATATATATATATATAGGGTGCATTCAGACATCAGGTCCACACTCTCTAACTTTCCTTCCTCCACAGCTGCACTGTTCTGCCTTGCTACAACACAGACCAGTGTCACATGTGGACACAGCCTAACATTTGGGGTATATATAGGGACAGATTGCAGGTACGCCTGTTACACACCTATGCCATCTGTGCATGCTACATTACATGTTATCATGACTATCCTGCAAGTGGTGGGCTCTGAAACTCATGTCTGTCTTCCATCACCAGTTATTTGCAACACTAATATACATGTTTTGCAGTCCAGAATGCACACTATGATGGCTTACATCTTGTTATTCAGCCCTGATCTGCACAGTTGACAGGTATTACCCATTGCCCACAGGGACAGACACTGTTGTCCATAGCAGTTATTCAGCAGGACATCATTACAACAACAACTCCTGATGGCACTTATAAATCATTCCATATCATCTATCCCATTATTATAGGCCAAGTACTACATTAAATTACGTGCATATATGTTTCACATTTATTTATTTATTTTATTTAACATTTCATGACCGGGAAAGTCCAACTGGACACAGGTCCATTTTCAGCAGAGGCCCAGGGAGAAAAGCTCCACTTAAACTATTGCTAAACAGATAAATTTACAAGATACAGCACTGTATTCTTAATGCACACAATATAAACATATCTAAC